>NC_041386.1:609903287-609932458 GCF_002162155.2 Triticum dicoccoides
GGGACTCTTCCCCTTTCAAAACCCTAGGCGCATGGGCCCCTTGGGGCTGGTGCCCTTGGCCCATGTAGGCCAAGGCGCACCCCCTACAGCCCATGTGCCCCCCCGGGACAGGTGGACCCACCCGGTGGACCCCCGGGACCCTTCCGGTAGTCCCGGTACAATACCGATGACCCCGAAACTTGTCCCGATGGCCGAAACAGGATTTCCTATATATAAATCTTTACCTCCGGACCATTCCGGAACTCCTCGTGACGTCCGGGATCTCATCCGGTACTCCGAACAACATTCGATAACCACATACAAACTTCCTTTATAACCCTAGCGTCATCGAACCTTAAGTGTGTAGACCCTACGGGTTCGGGAGACAAGCAGACATGACCGAGACGTTCTCCGGTCAATAACCAACAGCGGGATCTGGATACCCATGTTGGCTCCCACATGCTCCACGATGATCTCATTGGATGAACCACGATGTCAAGGACTTAATCAATCCCGTATACAATTCCCTTTGTCTATCGGTACGACACTTGCCCGAGATTCGATCGTCGGTATCCCGATACCTTGTTCAATCTCGTTACCGGCAAGTCTCTTTACTCGTTCCGTAACACATCATCCCGTGATCAACTCCTTGATCACATTGTGCACATTATGATGATGTCCTACCGAGTGGGCCCAGAGATACCTCTCCGTTTACACGGAGTGACAAATCCCAGTCTCGATTCGTGCCAACCCAACAGACACTTTAGGAGATACCTGTAGTGTACCTTTATAGCCACCCAGTTACGTTGTGACGTTTGGCACACCCAAAGCACTCCTACGGTATCCGGGAGTTGCACAATCTCATGGTCTAAGGAAATGATACTTGACATTAGAAAAGCTTTAGCATACGAACTACATGATCTTGTGCTAGGCTTAGGATTGGGTCTTGTCCATCACATCATTCTCCTAATGATGTGATCCCGTTATCAACGACATCCAATGTCCATGGTCAGAAAACCGTAACCATCTATTGATCAACGAGCTAGTCAACTAGAGGCTTACTAGGGACATGGTGTTGTTTATGTATCCACACATGTATCTGAGTTTCCTATCAATACAATTATAGCATGGATAATAAATGATTATCATGAACAAGAAAATATAATAATAATCAATTTATTATTGCCTCTAGGGCATATTTCCAACACTTAGATATGTTACTACCTATATAGTGGGTAGTAACATGTGTATATTATCATGCACCACTTTATCAACTTTGTAGAGTCATTTTGCATTAGGAACCGCTATGTGATGGTAACATATTATGTCACTCTATTTGTCCCTCTCCTCATTAGTTACTTGCGATATTACATTTTTGCTTATTTGGTATGCATGTTACTATCTATATTACTCTCACTATGACTAGCCTGAATGTGAATGTTTTTTGGCCATTTATTGGTGACACGTGTGTGCATTACAATTAACGCATTGATAAACACATTTTTTGAAAAAGTGAGTGCATTAGTTGAGTAATTTTTGTAAACTATAAAAATTATTCCATCACTCCTCATCTATTTCGGTTGGTAAGATTTTTTTAATTGACCCTATAAACCAGGAGAGAGGTTGTATATGATAAGGGAGGGAGTAAGGACATCTCCAAAAGGGCCCTCAAACATCTTGCAAGCATTCGTCGGATGCAGTTTGCCATCCAACGTAGTCTCGCATCGATTCGTCGGTATGTTTAGACATCTTTTTTCCCACAAATCGGAAAAAAAATATAAAGATTCTTTACATGAGTCTGGATATCTTTCTGGTCAATCAAAAGTCATCATATATGCCTCCGTTTGTCTGGGTGGCGGAAGGCCGCTGCTAATTTCTTGCTGTTTGACGAAAGCTGCTACCCGGAAGCACTAAGTGTCTGTTTGTAACCTGTTTGGCAGAAGCCACTAAATAGCTTACTTTATTTGGCGGAAGGCACTTAATTAAGTGCTTCCTTTGCTGGAAGGCAAGTATATTTTAGCATATTAATTTGTCTTAATACGAGGTGTTTGGCAGAAGACTATTTTTTCAAGTCAAATGGAGCCGGGCATTTTGGCTAGCCTTGGATGGCCATCTTTTATATCAGTGTCAATATGATGTTTTTCATAGCGCCTACAACCAGGCTGCTATGCTCGACATGGTAGCGGCATGATTCATGGCGCCGTGCCTGCGCCATCATGGAACATTGGGCCTAGGTTACATACTCCCTCTATCCATCACCTAATGTGTTTTTCGAGCCTAACTTTCATCACACGTTAGAGCAATAATATATGGCATGCAAGTTACACAAAGCGTACCATCAAATTTGTATGTGAAAGGTGCTTCCAATGATATAATTTTTACATTGTACATCTCATATACTATTAATTTTATCAATAGTCAAATGCAATCTCGAAAAATTTATTAGGCCCTATATATATGGATGGACGGAGTACCATATGTAGTGCCATGTGTGGGGTGGTGTGCTTCACAACATATCGCCACTAGCTAGCGCTATACTTCATAATACTTCAGACCATAGTGTCCTAATTGGTGGCGCTATACTCAGATAAGTTTGGCAAAAAAAATTGACAGGTTCATAAATTAAAAAAATCACAATTAGAACAAGTTCACAAGAAGTCCATAATTACGACAAATTCACATCAAGTCCACAATTACGACAAGACAAGTTCACATCATGTTTACAAAATAGAAGCTAACTAAAGTGACAAGTTCATCAAGTCCACAATTACGACAAGTTCACAAGTAGAAGCTAACTAAAGTGACAAGTTCAACTAGATCAACAAGTTCACAAATACATCTACTTCTTTCGCTTGCCTGCCTCACATCCTTCTTCCTCTCGGAATTAATTATCTGTTTGCATTTCGTGCGTTATTTTGTCGTGTCTATGGAGTATGGACAGGAACTTGACCTCGATAGGTATAAACATAGAAGGCACCGGGATTAAGGCAGCTAATTAAGGAAGGGAGGGTCACTCATGAAACAAAACTGAATTTGAGAGCTGCCGTTTCGCAGTTTTGAAACTCAAAAACTGTCAAGTTCATGGGATTCAAGTAGAGTTAATTGCACGCAGTATTAACTTGGCCATTGGGTGCCCACTACATACATAGTTTCAGTGATTAGCGTAGTTCAGCGCCTTGCACTTGTGTACTAGGCACTGGACAGCTTACCCATGAGACAGAGAATATGCTAATACTAATTTGAACTAAAACCACGATCGACAAGAATTATGGAGCGGAGGGAGTAGTAAGTTCCCAAAATCACCAGCATGACACAAGACATGCCGAAAATGAACTTAATATGCAGGGTTAGTTCCACGCCAACTAATCTGTGAAGAAGAGCAGGTAAACATGATAATCCTGATTAACGGTTATATATAGGCGTGCTGCTCTTGCTCTTGCTCTTGCTCTTGTCTAGAATGTAGAATTGCAGTTCTTCTCCTTCTTCCAAGTGCAAGGAGTTGATATGGGTGGTGTGTTCTTTATAGTGCGATCGATTGTTTTCTCTCTGCTGTGTTGGATGTGGGTGAGGAAAGCGGACATGCTCGATGGACCGACAAGGCGGCGAAGGATGCATATCACACTGCTTGGGCTGCTCTGCTCCTGCTGTTTTGCTGTTTGCCAACACACATTGTACTACTGTATGTTTTCTGTCTACCGTCTTTCGGTGTTAATGCGTCTCACACTGAATGTCTTGACCCTTTGATTTGGGGGTACAGGCTGAGACTGAATCGCTTTTTATCTACTGTCTCTCTGGTGTCCTGAAATAGATGCAGTCAAGGGAGAAAGAAAGGTGCTGTTTCTTTTCGCAGAGATTGCTTTGCAAGGTGAATTAGCTTCGTTCCACCCAAAATTATTCATATTAGTATGCCCTTTGCATGGATGAGGGTTGCACCGCTAGTTCGCAGCCGTTGCCAATTTAGTTTCTGATGTGAGTTTCTCTTTGCTCACTGTTACTCCCTCCGTTCGAAATTACTTGTCTCGAAAATGGATGTATCTAGAACTAAAATACATCTAGATACATCCATTTCTACGACAAGTAATTCCGAACGGAGGGAGTACGTGGAATACATGCCCAAAATGAACTTACACCTGCCACTATCAATCACTCATGACTATAATTCATTCTAAGCGACAATTAAAAACAGAACAAGTCCAAATGCTCACAGGCTTTCAGTGATTAAACTTGTCTGGTTAAGTGGGAGCAAATTCACTAAATTTAGTCAGTTACAAACGGAATACTACTTGACTAGTTAAAGTTTCGAGTTTTCAAAGACAAAACATAGCATCACCGAAAGCAAATAAAACATCATACACTCTTCCTGCTTCGTCGTCGTAAAAGATCAGATCGGCGTGTCAGGTTGCAACAACAGAAAATACACATATAGGCAGCTTTCACTCACGGTCTCCTTCCATACAAGAACCGACGGCTCCATGCCAAGAAACGAGGTTCCTACCAAACCTAGAACAAGCCTTGGGCCCAGCAGCAGCGAAAAGATTAACCCAAAAATCAGTAATACACACAACACAACACAAGTGCCAAACACCACCATTTTTTCTGGATTCCATAGAGGCCAGCGACCCTGGATAGCGCGAGGAGCTGCTAGTCTTTTACATGTTTTGGTTCAGGTAGGTGTTAGTCGCAACCAGACGAGCACAGCAGAAACACAACGCACGGTTGTTAGTTTTTATGCCTGCCAAAAAACCTTATAGATACAAAAAGATCGGAGTCCTCCCACACCGGCCGTCGACAGGCATTTCACAGTTCGGTATGATTGCGTAAGGATAAACTATAGGAGCTAGTTTTATTACCAGGTTGGACCCCAGGGCGCCTTGAGAGAGGGTCGCTGTGAGTAGGTACCTCACCCTCTATGGTTGGATGACAGCAAGCCCATTTGTTCAGTGAGATTTGCCAAGTTCTCGGTCCTGGTCCATCCATTCTCCTCTTGCGCTTCCCGTGTGTCCAGCAGACCTGAATCGACCTCGTCATTGTCGATGGAGAGAGGGCTGGCACAAAGGAACTGCTCCCAGAAGGAATCAATTATTCCCGGAAGCTTCTGGGTGTCATCGGTCTCATCAGTGTCGATGGGGTCCATGGGAACAGAGTCATCACTGCCTTCATCAGGTAGGGGGAATATACACTCAGGACCAGGCATTGTGAAGTTCTCTACAGGAATATTAATTGCATCCTCCGTTATGAGATCATGCAGATCTGGGAATCCTGGAATACTGATATCACTTAAACCTGGCGTCATAGCCTTTGGCACCGAAGGCACAGCACTCATGTTGGGAAGTTGTGTCGATGAGTTGGTGTCCAGAACTGGACGCTGCATCTCAGGGGGGCTTGACGATGAACAAATTGCTGAAAGCCCAGAGCTCGTGGGCATATATGGCATGCCCGAGTTGCCTGGGACCTCTGCAAGGGTGACTGCAGAATTCCGGGTTGATGAAGAGCTGTCAAAAGTTTGAGCACTTGGCATACAGTTCTCCAGTAGCAAATTATCTGAATTGGCCATGGATTCAAATCTGTGTGGGGAGGTATCCTGCTGCAGGATCTTCCTCAGCATTGCTTTGGCTGCTTCGTTGATCATAGGCTGATACTTGATTATCTGGCCATCCAACAATGCACTTTCGGAGTTCAGGCCATCATCTTGCTTAGGTAGCCTCCTTTTCTTGTTCGCAGCTACTATTCTCCGTTTGCTGTTTTCATTCTGCTGTACAAACTGTGCTAGGAAGCCAGGACTCTGCATTGCTTTAGCCAGGAAAGACATCATTTGCTGCTGTCGTTGCTCCATTCCGTGAAGACGCTTGCCCAAAGTCTGCAGCTGATGGTCAGTGGTCTGCTGTTGCTGTCTCAGCCTGACAAGCTCCTGCATTAGAACATTTTTATCCCTCTTTAGCATCTCAATCTCTTCCTCCATCCCAAACTTCCCCACCTCTACACAAGAAGGCATTGGAGCATTCTGCAATTGGGGTTGCTGCTGCTGCTGCTGCTGCTGGGGTTGCTGCTGTTGCACTTGCACTTGGTTGTTTGCATGCGATGGTTTCCTTCTGTTGATGGTCTTCAGTAGATGTTTTTGTCCTCTCAAAAAACCCTCATTTGCAAATTCCCACTTGTCTGGATCAACTTTTCTGAATCCCTGTTTCCAAAAGCAGCAATGCGATTATTAGAAAGGGGCTAATGTGCTTTGAATGGTCGGCAACTTTGTAGCACGAAAAGGGGAAATAGAGAACAATCACACTAGCAATGCAACCCAAACAATCCTAACAGTCTATGACTCACCTAAAAGAGTCTGCAACTCAAGGAAACAGCTAATTGACCACAATACAGAAGGGCATGAATTTACCACAGGTTGCATTACTAGTCATTTGTGTAAGAATTAAATAGTTAAAAATGATAACAGGCTCAGGTGAACTGAAGATAAGCAAATATCCAACTATATAGTAGTAGTCAGTAAGTCCTAATATCCCGTTATCCAAGAGCCCCGCAACTTGCTGCTGTTATTAGATTTTTTGCAAATGTAAATTCAACTTAGAGATGACCCAGGTCAATGACTGGGAATCGCATATGCATTCACCAGTGAAGGAGTGTAACCACATCCAGATAAACAAGCATCAGAATGGTATGGAACGGCAGACGACCAGGTACAGACAGTCTATCTGGAACAAATAATTCTTCACAAGGTATAAACGGTAATCGCTTTAAACTGAGGTGATGGTTCAGAAAGCAAACAAAAAAACAACAGGCAAAGGAACAAATCCAGTGTATTGTGTACTGCTACTTTCTGAATAATTTCTAAAAGTGCGTGTGAAAAGTGTATGTGGTTGTAACAAGTTGTGCTAACAAGCATGTCGTCAGATCTGATAACATACCTCATAATTCCCAATGCAAATATCAATTCATAAAGCGTGCTGTTTCATGCTTTATCCCAAGCTCAAGAAGTTGGGGAGATTGCACAACGGTATTTAATGAGATGATCATATGCATGCTAGGTTTAGTTAGAATTTATTATCAAATGCTAGGGATCACTTTAAAGGCAATCATAATGTTACTGTGTGAGGGAACTGTTTCCAGGCATCTGAGCTTGGGCAGCACCTGAGAAGTACGTACTTCTTTAGATGCCACGAAGGGATTATATTGGTTCTCAAGCAGAACATATCTATTCGCAGCACAAGAAGCATACTTGACCAAACTGCGACCACGGTAAGTTAAAATTAAAACCTTACAAATCAAATCTAAGAATTAAAAGTACAACACGCACTGGGATCAAACTGTGATGTATGTAATATTCTAGCACAAGAAGCATATTAAACTATTCCAAAACAGAGTTATGGCAATTTCAAGAAATAGGCCATGATGTACAGAAAATGGGGAGGGAGGCTAGCCAGATCTATAAGCTTAATTATGCCAACTGGTGGTACACCTTTGGCCAGAAATCAAAGCAACTGATGGTTCAAAATTTCAAGTACACTTGCAGCACATGCTAACATGCCTAAACATTGGAGACTACAAACTAAACGAAGCTACGTTTTAAACAAGAAGGGTTTATTGGTAGGACTGGTTCAATTTCACATACAGCAAGAAACCCAAGACTCCAGAAAAGGGCCACAATACTATATGCAAGACAACATATGCATTTGCATGTGAGGTTTTGTTAAAATTTATTATCAAATGCTTGGGGTCACTTTAAAGGCAATCACAATGTAATTGTGTGAGAAAACTGTTTCCAGGCATCTGAGCTTGGGCAGCACCTGAGAAGTAGTACTTCTTAGATGTCACAAAGGGACCAAACTGGCTCTGGAGTATACATTCGCAGCATTTTGTCAATTATAATATTATTTTTTAAAGTTAAAATAAAATCTTACAAATTAATCGAAGACTTAAAGGTATGACACACACTGGGACCAAACTGTGATGTATCTAATATTCTAGCACAAGAAGCAAATTAAACTATTCGGAAACAGAGTTAAGGCGGTTTCAAGAAATAGGCCATGATGTACAGAAAATGGGGAGGGAAGCTTAGCCAGATCTATGCGTTTATTTATGCCAACTGGTGGTGCTCCTTTGGCCAGAAATCAAAGCTCTCGACGGTTCAAGCTTTCAGAGTGGTCAAGTACACTTGCAGCACATGGTCACATGCCTAAACATCGGATTCTACAAACTAAACACAACTAAGCTATGTTTTAAACCAAGAAGGGTTTATTGGCAGGATGGGTTCAATTTCACATACAAATCCCAAGACTACAGTAAATGGCTGCAATATTATATGCAAGAGCATGAAGGTATCCATGATTTCAGTACCATCAAGTAGACCTCTGTCTAAGAAATTACCAACATATGCGTTTTCGTCTTGCTTAAAACAAGCAACCTGTCGCCAGCTGACACACTCACATGGCAACAGTATTAAACCTGACTAACTCTATGTTCTTCAAGTTAATAAGAAAGCAGTATTCCAGAGATAGAGTTTCATCGGTGCCCTACACTTCCTGATCTTCCTGACTGCTTTTCCCAGTAGGATTGTCCAAATGAACAACAGATTAGCAATTTGGTTCATACTCCTAAATGGCTGCACACACAGAAACTACGGCAGCATGTGGCATTCAGGATCAAAGGGTCGGTGGCGCTCCTCTGGCAATAAAGCAAAGCCCTCGACGGTTGAAATTTTTAGAGTGGTCAAGTACACACACTTGCAGCAAGGCTCACATGCCTAAACATTGATGTCTACAAACTAGACTCAAGTGAGCTATGTTTTACCCCAAGAAGGGTTTATTGGCAGGACGTTTTTTATCTCGTGCACTACGGGGAAAAATCCCAAGACTCAAGTAAATGGCTGCAATACTATATGCAAGACCACGCAGATCTGTAATTTGAGTGCATCAAGTAGACCTCTGTCTAAGAAATGCCTTTTGTTCTTACGTAAGCTTGAAACA
The DNA here is from genome assembly GCF_002162155.2 of Triticum dicoccoides. Taxonomy (NCBI): domain Eukaryota; kingdom Viridiplantae; phylum Streptophyta; class Magnoliopsida; order Poales; family Poaceae; genus Triticum; species Triticum dicoccoides. The sequence continues at coordinate 609,912,236 of NC_041386.1, forward strand.
GGCAACCTTTCACTTGCTGTCACTCACATGACAAGAGTATTAAATCTGACTGACTCTTCTCTATGTTCTTTAAGTTAATAATATAAGAAAGCAGTATTCCAGAGATAGAATTCATCACAGTGACCCTGCACTACCTGGTCTTCCTGACTGCCGGGAGGTAGGCTTTGTCCAAACCCACAATAGACTAGTAATTTGGTTAAGGTTTGAAAACGGCTGCGTATGCAGAAACTACACGGCAGCAGGTGGCATTCAGGATCAAAGGGTCGGTGGAGCTCCTTTGGCCAGAAATCAAGAAATCTTTAGAGTGGTCTAGTACACACACTTGCAGCACAGGCTCACATGCCTAAACATTGGAGTCTACAAGATAAACTCAACAAAGCTACTCCCTTCATCCCATAATATAAGATGTTTCTGCAAGCTGTTTTAGCTTGCAAAAACGCCTTATATTGTGGGACGCAGGGAGTATCTTAATCCCCAGAAGGGTTTATTGGTAGGATGGTTCGATTTCACCTAGAACGAGGAAAATCCCTAGAATCCTGTAAAGGGCTGCAATACTATATGCAAGAGCATGCAGATATCCATGATTTCAGTGCCTCGAGTAGACCTCTGTCTAAGAGAGTACCTGGGTGATACGCACTTTGTTCATACATAAGCTTAAAACAAGCAACCTGTCACCTGCTGTTACACTCACATGACAACAGTATTAAGCCTGACCAACTCCTTTCTATGTTCTTTAAGTTAGTATAAGGCAGAGGTATTCCAGAGATAGAATTTCATCAGTGACCCTATAGCTTCCTGGTCCTCATGAATGCCTCCTGGTAGGATGTCCAAAATAACAACAGACTAGAAATTTGGTTAAGATTCAAAAATGGCTGAGTATGCAGAAACTACGGCAGCAGGTGGCATTCAGGATCAAAAGCCAAAAGGTTGGTGGTTCTACTCTGGCCAAAAATCAAAGCACTGGACGGTTAATTTTTTTAGAGTGCTGAAGTACACAATTGCAGCACAGGCTCACATGCCTAAACATTGGGGCCTACAAACTACACTCAACAGAGCTATGTTTCGAACCAAGAAGGGCTTATTGGCAGGACGGTTTTAACCTCACATACTACGAGGAAAATTCAAAGACTAAAGCAAACTACTGAAATACTACATGCAAGACCACACAGATATCCGTGATTCCGCTACCTCAAATAGATCCCTGTCTAAGAAAGCGCCAACATATGCATCTCGTTCTTACCTACATACGCTCGAAACAAGCAACATGCCACTTGCTGTCACTCTCACAGAACAATTTTTAGAGTGGCCAAGCACACACACTTGCAGCACAGGCTCACAAACCTAAATAAACTCCGTTCCGAATTACTTGTCGCAAGTATGGATGTATCTAGATACATCCATTTTTGCGACGAGTAATTTGGAACGGAAGGAGTAGAAACTAAATTCAACTGAGCTACTTTATGTTTTAAACCAAGAAGGGCTTATTGGCAGGACGGTTTTAACCTCAAACACTAGGAGAAAAAATTCCAGGATTCGAGTAAACTGCAGCAATACTATATGCAAGATCACGTGGGTACCCGTGATTTCAGTACCTCAAGTAGGCCTCTGTCCAATAAATTGCCAAGATATGCAAGAAACTTGTTCTTGCATAAGCTGGAAGCAAGCAACATGTCACTTGCTGTCACAATCACAGAACAAGAGTAATAAACCTGACCAAGTCCTCCTCTCTATGTTGTTTAAGTCAAGAAAGCAGCAGTGATAAACCTGACTAACTCCTGTCTAAGTTCTTGAAGTCAAGAAAGCTGTATCCTCAATCTGGCTCAAGTTGTAAATCAGCAGGGCACTCACAAACTAGAAACTACAGGTTGGGGATCAGATCAGCTCAGGCATGCACGGGTACACTAGAACCAAAATCCCCCAAATTTTAAGCGCCGTGGATAGCAGAGAGACCCCAAGAAGATGGAATCAAAGCGGGGCTGGAGCGAGCAGGGGAGAGGGAGGGCGCGCACGTAGGTGTTGAGCTGCCTGACGAAGGAGGAGAAGTTGTTGTGCTTGAAGTACTTGGGGAGGAGGTCCCGGGCGAACTCGGGCGTGTTCCAGACGATGAAGCTGTTGTTGGCCGGCCCCCACGACACCACGGCGTCCGTGGCCGGGTCGTCCACCATGTCGTACGTCTTCATCAGGAACGGCGGCGGCGCGCCCGCCCCCGCCCCCGCCGCCCCAGGAGGCGCCACCGCCGTCGTCACCGTCGACGCCGCCGCCGCCGCAGCCACCGCAGCAGCAACCCCGCCGTCCATCGCCGTCCCTCGATCCGTACGGCCCCGGCCCCGACCTCGGAGCTCAGCCGCGCCGCCGCGCGGGAACACAACCAGCCGGACTCGAGGGAGCTCCACCGATTCGAGCAGGGGGAGTGGGGGATTTGGGGGCGGGGATTGATTCTAGGTCTTGGGGAGGAGGTGAAAGGTGGGGTCTTTTCCTTTGAAGGAGGGAGGGAGGAGGAGGAAAAGGGGGGAGGAAAAGGGGGAGTACCATATTGAAGTGGCATGCTCACTTAAATTCTATAGGATTAGCAATGAGTGTTTGATGACACAGAAAAAACAAAGAAATTGTAAAAGGACGTTGGAGTGAATGTTATATTTGCTATAAAATATAGTATAAAATATTCCATAAGAATTTTTTTTGTGGAATTCAATCCTATGAATCAAAGGACCAACATAGGATAAAATCCTAAGGATTTCAATCCTCCAAAAATGCTATAAAATTCATTTGAATCAAAGGAGCCCTTAGTATTTCTGGTAATTTTTAGTGGAAAACATGCACTCATGCGATTCCTATTCATGCTGGCAGGAACATGTAGGTAGATTAGACAGCCGATTTGACATTCTGACATTGAGCTCCAGCTTGAGCGTCTCACTCAAATCTCAAGCAAGATGGGCATGGGAAACCGCCATCGCTTCGAGTATAGGCCAGGGGCCCAGGGCAGTGTCAGCGACCAATTTTGCCATGCTGCCGTGCCGATGGGCCATCCGGCCCACAGACGCCAGTGGCCCGGCCCGCTCCACCTCGCCTAGAGAGAGAATGGCCACGTCGGCAACCTTTCCTCTCCCGCACTTCACACTTGACACCACCCAAAAAAAACCTAGCAGAGCAGCAATGGCGTCCCCGCCGCCGCCGTCCTCCTCCTGCTCCTCGTCCCCGTCTCCCATCCACTGGCCTCAGGCCTGGAGTCCTCGCCGTTCGACGCGGCGCTGGCGGCGCTGCAGGGCCGGATCGGCTACGCGTTCGGGTCCCCGGACCTGCTCCGCCGCGCGATGACGCACGCCTCCTACTCGCGCGAGAACGGCCGGGCGCTGGCCGTGCTCGGCCTGGCCGCGGCGGAGTCGGCCGCCGCGCTGCGGGCCCTCGCCGCCGACCGCGACGCGCCGGCCTCCGCCGTCTCCCGCGCCGCGCGCGACGCCGCGGGGGAGCCCGCCTGCGCCGCGGCGGGCGCCCGCGCGGGCATCCCGGGCGTCGTGCGCGTCGCCGGGTCCACCAAGGCCTCGGCCCCGCCCGTGGTCTGCGGCGCCCTCCGCGCGCTCCTCGGCGCCGTCGCCGTCGACAACGGCACCGCCGCCGCCGCCGCCGAGGTCTTCTGGCGCCTCCACGTCATCACCGCCGCCGCCATGTGACGCGTGCACGAGTAATAAATCATCCAAGATGGTTTGCACTTGCACATCAGTGTTCACAAGTATATTTACTAGTAGGATAAGTGAAGCTGCTGCTGCAATCTACCTCTATGTAAATTATGAACTGCCACCTAGAGCCTGGATGAAAATCATCAACTTCCACTTTGATTTCGTATGCAAATTATGAACAGTCACTCAGAGCTCTGATGAAAATCATGAACCTCCACTTTGATCTTGTATGCAAATTATGAACTGCCGCTTCGAGTTGTGCTATGTCTGATTTGAGATGGATCATGGAACAAGAGTTCCTTGTCGAATTCAGTTACACTGCGTTTGGATGTCTTCATTGGGGGGCTTGTATTGGATTTGGTATTGGTAAGTTTCATTTCACCTGTTTGGCTGGACACTAAATTGGTGGCCGGTAATGAAACTAAATTCAGGCTGAAATCACTCCCACGCAAACAGTCTGCCCACAATACGGAGGCCTCCGGCTCTGAATTGTGCTGAAATCGCCCATCCCGCAAAATGTACCGGTTCACTTCCCTTTTCCCCCCTCGCGAACAGATAAGGAGAAAAGGCAGGAAGGGAGATAGCGAGCTCCGAGGTGGGCGGCGGCTGCGAAGCTCGGCGGCGTCCAGGTGCGTTCCCTCCTCGGCCCCCTCCTCCTGCAACATCTTCCGGCACCGCCGCATCTCACCCGTCCCCTCCACTGACGCGTCGTGCACTGCCTCCAGCTCGGCGGCCATGGGCGTCCGCCACAGGCCCGTCCGCTCGACCGCCTCCGGCGCGGCGACTATGGGTGTCCGCCGCTGCAGTTGCTGCAGCTGCGGCTACTAGGGGGCTGGAGTAGACGACGAAGGACTGTCGCTGCTGAAGCTTCCTGACCGTGCTTGCCTACTCTTCGGTTTCTATGTGTGTGGATGTGGGCAAATTTAATGATTCTTGTGCGTATGTGTATGGACAAATTTGATGTTTCCTGTAGATAGAAGGATAAAAGCTTCACAATCAATGTGAATATGCAATTTCAATGTTTGTCATCCAAGCAGGATTTAGTATTGAAACCTCACAGATTTCATGAGGCAATTCAGTGAACAACCAAACAAGTGAATTCGTATTCATGTCCATTTCAGTTTCCTTGCTGAAATGGTATTCCAACCAATTCATTACAGAGCCTTTCAATATGGACATCCAAACGCAGCGTTAACCTAAACCCATGTTTGAGCTTGAGAATCAAAATCCCTCTGTTCCATTGGAACTAAAACCATGCCAAAAGCCTTCAAAAAAAAACCATGCCAAAAGGTATTTACCAAGACCAATGAATTTTCTTTTTGACCAAACATGCTACTTGTAGTTCCATCACTTGAATGACATGGGATCAGCATGAGAAACAAGCAAGGCAAAAATGGTGTCAGTACATGATGTTACATAGATAAGCATCATTTTGACATTAGTACAGGGGCCAAGACCTCAAAGGCAAGTACCAAACGACTACACTCGACTCTTTTGAGCATTACATCAGCAACATCAACCTCGTATTTTTCTTCCCTCGCTGAACCAAAGGCCATCAGGGACTCATCTTGTCCAAAATTTGACACTCCTATTACATAACGAAGGGAATGATCCATCACAGGACAGCTACTTCCTCGCCTTCTTGCTCCGGTGCGTGTTCTCGGGCGTCGAGCCGTCCTGCTTGCGTTTCTTGTTCAGTTGCTTCGCCTTCCTGGCTGCCACGGCGGGCCGCTTGGCCTTGCGGGCACTGTCGCTTTGTCCCGTCTCGCTAGGCCTGCCTTGCTGCTTCCCTTGGTTGACGGGGCGCCGGGCCACCTTCACCTTCTTCACGACGCCAGATTTGGTCGACTTCAGGCCTTGGTAAGACAGGCTTGCCGGCGCCTTGCGTTTGTTGCTGTCGCTGCCTTCACGGGACTTGCTGCCTGGCGTGAAAGGTGCCTTCTGTTTTGGAGTGCCGCGCTTTTTCCCAGAATCTGTCTTCTTTGGTGTCGCATCGGTTGCTTTTGCGTGGGTGAGCCTCAAAAAGCGATCTCTGATCTTAAGGCCACGTTTTTTGACAACAGAGTTAGCAGCTTCCTGCGTAACACACATTAAAACAATTATTATGAGATCCTGACGAGATAACAATGTATGCAGAGAATGTGGAAAATTGTTCAGAGCATTTCACAAGATGATAGCCAAAGGTCATTCATTATAAGATGTTATGTTCCTCAGAAAACAGAGTACCATAATAAGTCACAATGTCACAAGTGCATATTGTATATTATCAGTGGATAAAGTAATGAACTGACTGGACAATTCTAGTAAACAGATGCAATTGACAAGCCAGGATCATAATAAGCCTTCAAAGTAGAAATACTTATCCGGCATGGAGTTTACTACTCTTAAGTAGTTTATAACTGAAGGCATGGAGTTTAGTACTGTAAGTATTTTATAACTGAACTGGTTCAACATAAACTTTTCTGGACAACACTTACAAGATGCTATCGTTTTTCCATTCTGCTCAGTAGGTTAAAGATAATCAACACTCGACAATGTAAGACACCATAAATGAACTCTGTTGGTAGAGATGCAGTTCAGCAAGTATTGGGTTGTGAGTCTACAAATGGCTTAAATATTTACAGCCTGCTTATAAACTGATGTTTCCGTTGTAAATATGTACTCCATCCATAATTACTTGTCGCAGAAATGGATAGAAATGGAGTAGTTAGCAAGGAAGTCTTGAACTCATTCTTTTCACATGTAATACTAGCATTTAACCATATGACATGATTAACGATACTATCTTCAAGGAATGTTTTGCACAATCACACAAGAATTAACAAATTCTACTGTTAATAAACTACTTATGCACCCGACAAATTTTGACTGTTGCAAAGAGTCAGAACTCAGAATAACTCAAGCGGGAAGATGAAGGATAAGAAAATTATACCCTTGTTTTGAATAGAACATAAGCGATACCCTTTCCTAGGCTTGAATCTGGATCTCTGACAACACGTATAGCTTCAACATCACCTTGTGGCCCACTGGGACCGCAGAACAGCTGGTAGAGCTCCTCATCCTGATGTGCCACCAAGAAGCAAAGTTGACATTGGTTACTTAGTTTATATGGACATTGTGGTGCTACTGCTATCATTTCTTTAAAAAGAACAACAAAGAGCCATACAAGAATGGACACATCATACATACCTTTACATCGAATGGAAGGTTACCAACAAACACTGTCCTCTTTCTGTCATAAAGTGGTCCTTCTCCTCTTAGCTTTTTACGAGGCGGACACGCCATGTCAACACGGATGTGATTGCCATTGAACTAGAGGATTCAAAATTCAGATAGATACATTGTATTAGTAGATATGGGATATGGCACAGAAAGTTCTTAAGATGTACTTAAGCTTTACGAAGCAATTTGTTATCAGCTGTAACTTGTAAGACAGGGAACACACCAGTGCCATATTGTGAGATAAAGCTGTCCGCGCACACTGCTCATCTTTGAAGACGATGTAGGCATGTACACTGCAAATAATATAAGACGATAAGAGTTGGAAAAGCAGCAGGCATACAGTACGTTTGTAGCACAAAACAGCTAAACAATTCCTTGTGTTCCATCATCGTCTTACAACACAGTGGTCTATTAATTTGGACATATATTGAGTGGCAGTACTATTTATACCAAGAACATGAAAGCTAAGAAAACCCTTACAATACAGTACTTGTGACCAAAATGGAATTCTGTGAAGGATGTGCCTTTCTGGTGTCACTGTGCTACTAGATATTTGTGCATTCAGCTCAGTACCATATATAGCCTAAGCGGCATAACAGCGCAGAGGGACTAAACTAAAAGTGAAAACAATGAGTTACTTTGCTTTATTATCATATGGAAAGTATACATGTGTGAACAAGGGACTAAGGAATAGTTTCACGAAAATTATGTGACGCTGAATAGCACTTAGAGATACTTTTATCTTTCAAGTATGAACTGGAACTAAATAGAACATAACAACTTGTGCATATTAACAGCTAATAAAAACAAAGGGAAAAAATGTAGCACCAAGTTATAATTAAGGCCATTTAACCGTGTACAGAGGAATAATTAGTCATTGCAGGAGTAGCACAGAAAAGCCAAGCTCTAACAACAGGGGCAGCTCTGAATTTCTAATTGCAGTCAGGTGCTTCTTACGTTAAGAAATTCCAACTAAAATTTTATGGCAACCAGCACAAAGCAGATGGGGAAAATCGTCTATCTATCCACGTATAGCATAAATTCAGCTTGTTACGCAATAATAACCCGAACAATGCACTGCTAGCAATCTATATTATGTAACAATGCACTCACTTGTCGACCGCGTCATTGATCTTGCCTTTGATGACGGCTCCCTTCCGCGGAATCTTGGTCTGCAGAAAGCACACGCACAGATGATTGATTAGCACACCAAGGCGAAAAACTATCCACAAATGCATAAGCAGGAATCTAATCTGATGGACGGTACTGACGTCGCCGAGGGGCACGGAGCGGATCCTGACGGAGTCGACCTCGCCGAAGGCGGCGAACTCCTTGGTGAGCGCCTTGCGCTTGGTCCGCAGCGGCAGGTTCCCCACGAAGACCGTCCGGAGGAGCTTGCCCTCGTCGTCGAACGCCTCGTCCTCCTCCTCCCCGCCGGAGGCGGCCGCCTCGACGTCGTGGGGCGCCTTCCTCTTGGCCCCGACCACCGGCCGCGGCCGCTCCTCGTCGTCCGCGGGCGCCCGCCCCAGCGTCCGCCGCTCGTACCCGGCCTCCACCTCGTCCCGCTTCCGCTTGCGCCGCGCCGGCCCCTCCCCATCCTCCTCGCTCCGCTTCCTCCGGGACGGCACGGCGGGCTCCGCCTCCGCCTCAGCCTCGGGCCGCCTCCGGGGCTTGCGCGCCGGCGCGGGGACGGCGGGTGCGGACGCGGGGGTCGGTGGGGGAGCGGACTCCTTGCGGCGGAACGGGTTGTCGGCGGAGAAGAGGGAGCGGACGGCCGCCGCCTTGGCGTCGGGCTCGGCGGCGTCCTTCCCCTTCTTCGCCATCTCCCTCGTCCTCGTCGTCGGCGTCGGCGGTTTGCGGGCGGCGGCGAGGAGAAGAAAAGGTGAGAAATTTATTTGGCCCGCGACCGTGGGGAGCCACCCACCCATCCTCCGAAAATAGACGTGCGGCCCGGAGGGTCTCGAGCGACCGCACCCGTCCGATCTGTCACCAACGGCACAGATCGTCCCTGGCCCTGCCGCGAGCCCCCTCATCAGCCGCGGGGGGCGGGGGGCTGGGCAGAGCGCCAGGGTTTACCTAGGGTTTCGTCTCGCCGCGCCGCCGCCTACGACGCCGTGAGGGGACCGTGGGGAGTGAGGGAGGAAGCGCCGGCGGCGGCGAGGGGAGGGAGGGATGGAGCGGGCGGGAGGTCGGAAGGCGAACCAGCTGCGGGCGTACTCGTGCACGCGGAACCCGCTGGAGCGGGCGCACGGGTCGGCGCGGTGGGCGCAGGGGGACACGGTGGTGGTGGCGGCGGTGTACGGGCCGCGGCCGGGGACGCGCAAGGGGGAGAACCCCGAGAAGGCGTCCATCGAGGTGGTCTGGAAGCCCAAGACCGGGCAGATCGGTCAGTGTCACCGGCTGTTTGTTCTCTCTCGAATTTGCAGTGCGGCAGTGCTGAAATGGTTGTTTGATTGTTGGCAGGGAGGCAGGAGAAGGAGTACGAGATGACGCTCAAGCGGACGCTGCAGAGCATCTGCCTGCTCACCGTCCACCCCAACACCACCACCTCCCTCGTTCTTCAGGTCAGCCTTCCTCTGCTTGCTCTTGCTCTGTTTTTTTTTTGCTTTGTACACATGTGCCATCACTGCTGGCTGTACAGCTTATCAGTGATGCGTGGCCTTAAATGCGCGTTGTGTCGTGTTGCCACGGCGTTAGTCCATTTAGTCTGCCTGATGCCGCGTTTTCCCAAATGGAAATCTTGTATTTCTTGTGGGCGCGCAATGTAATTGCTACTTGGGCTGCAAATCCCATGTCTCTGCTTGTGAAACACGAGTACAAAAGATATAATAACTAGGGCGGTCGCTACCGTGAAATATTGCTAGGAAATATTTGAAATGCATTCTTGTTTGCTACATGAAAGGGACATGCTGCTGTGGGAAATGACTGCACTAGATGGAGTTCAGTTTTGCAGCCGTTGTTGCATGTTGCAACTGTTTCTCGGTGCTTGAAGCTTGCTATTTTCTCAAAGAAAGTGATGTGAACTTGCGTCATACTCTGTGTATTATTCATGCCATAGCTTATACTGTTTTAATTCATCCCTGGTTATTTCTAGCCTTGTGCATCATGCTGTCGCCACCATTAGCACATTTAGCCCACCTGATGACAGCCTTTTTCCTAAGGGGCAATTTTGTGGGATCGCTAGTTGGGCTGTGAGTCTTATGTCTGTGCTTGCACAACACACAAGATATAATAATAACTAGGATGGCCACTTCCTTGGAATTTTGCTAGGGAATAATTTGAAATGTGTTCCTGCATACTTGTAAGCTATATACATGCTGCTGTTGGAAATGGCTGCACTCGGCGGGGTTAGGTTCTGCAACCATTGTTGCAAGTTGCAACTAGTTGTTTTCAAAGAACTTAATTAATGTTGTTGATTGGTCATTTTATAATTAATGTACTCCCTCCGTCCCAAAATAAGTGTCTCAACTTTGTACTAAAGCCGAGACACTTAATTTGGGACGGAGGGAGTACCATGCCATTGCATATATTGTTTTTCCTTATCCTGGTTTTGTTTTTTGGGCAGGTTATGGGTGACGATGGTTCTGTATCCTTTATACATTAATTAATTGATAATGTAGTTAATTCCTAATGTCACCATAGTGTTGCGAGTTATGACACGTATTTCTTTGTGTTGCACTGCCTCACAAACCATTTTTGTTGGCTGTAAATGATTGGCAAGAACTGGGGGAAGTTCCAATATGCATTGCAAATTGACAAATTCCGTAATCTGTATCTTATTTCAATCAAGAGTAGCCCTTGACAGTGCCTTAGCTTCTTCCATGTGCAATTAATGCTTCCTGTGCTGCCCTTGTTTTTGCTGGCATCCCTATGAAACATCTTGCTGGTAAGTTTACTAATTTCTCTATGTTCACTGATTAAACCTCTTGCTGGTATGTTCAATAATTTTGTATGTTCACTGACAAGGTTATGTGCTGCAGTTGCAATTGGCTGCGGAGTGTTAGCCGATGGTGATGTGATTTTGGACACAAGCAAGGCAGAAGAGCAGGTATGGAATTGTTCCTTTTCATCTGAATTCCACTCCGAAATGGAAGCGCAAAATGTTATCTGATCCTCCCTCCAGGAATTATCATGTTGCTGGTTGTTGGTGTGCCCTTCAAACTTTGTTCAAGTATATGCTGCTTTAATTTTACATGATGCTTAGCATAAGAATTTCTAGTTCCTAGGGAGAAATACAGTTTTAATTTGCAGAGCCCCTCCAAACCCATAGTTACTGTAGTCTGTAGGTGGGGCACTGCCATTAACAACTGTTTTCTGAGATCACGTGATTTACTTTTTGATGGTGTTTAGTGTAGTTGCAAGTGCCGACACAAACAGAAATTTAACTGCACATGTTGATTGTGTGTACTTGACAAGTTGATTATTGTGTTACCAAAATTCAAAAAAATTATTGTGTTACTTGTTTTTCTAATGTCTTGTTCTTCAAGATCAAAGTAAAAAAATTCCAGTACTTTCATACCACAAGAACTTGTATTAGTGTATACTTTTGGCAGCACAGGAACTGAAATATTGTTTGTTCGTCACAACCTGCTGCAGCAATTGAAATCGTTTGCTCACCTGGTGTTCCCCAATTCAAGCAAGTCTGTCGATGTGAAAGAAGCACAACAGAAAGATGGGCAGTCAGAACGGGGCCTGATTACTTCCATCACCCACGGAGTGATGTCCGGTACGGCCCTATCTGGCTCCGTGCCTTGGATTTCCGTGCTCTTCTAGGCCTTGTTTGCCGTTCTAATCCTGATCTGTTCCACTTGTGTCCAGAGGACGATTACTTCAACTGTATAGAGAGGGGCCTCGCCGCATCCGCGCGGATCTCGGATTTCATGAGGACCACCTTGCAGAAGCACACGCCTGACTATCTCTGAGAGAGACGCCGTCGGAACTCGGCGTGATGTAGTGAAACGTCACCGTGTTGCCCTGGGGACGTTGGGGCGTGGTTGTGTTGGCATGGAAAGCGTGCGCGTGGAACACTTTTGCAGGAAAATGTGGCACTAGCTTCATTTGCGAATGGTGAACCGTTGGATATACAGCAAGGAACTGTTGTAGGCCTATCAATTCTGTAGAACTTTAATGAATTATTATCTAATCTATTGCCATCCATGTTGTCCTGGTTGAATAGAGAGGGTGGTCTGAATTGAGCAGCCGGGGATATATATGCTCCACAAGTAGTTATATAGCAGATTGGGGCCCATGTGGATGCCAACAATGGTTGCTGTTTATTCTGATGTTAACCTGTTGGCTGAAAGCCTGAAAAATACCCGCCCATTTGTCGTGCCGGTGGATCATTGCATCGTTCTTTGCTGCTGTCCACTTAGGGCATCTCCAGCCGTTGGCCCTCCAGGAGGGGCAAAAAATCGCCCCTGGGGCCCCCCGGCGCTAAACCGCGCACTGGGAGCGTGATGCCCCCTAGTCGTGGCGCACACGGTTAGTCAAAAAAGTCAAACACGGCGCAAAAACGACTCAAATTTAACGCAAACATCGCCGAGTTCGTTCAAACTTAAACATATTTTACAAAAAAAGAAAAAAACTACCGCGGGCTACCCTGCCGTCCCCCTCGCCGCCCGCCCACGCGGTTCTACATGCCGAGGAGGCGGTAGAACCGCGTGTAGTCGTCGCCGCCGCCGTCGTCGTCGTCGCCGCCTCCGCCGTCCCTGCTGCATCCCTCTCCCGGTTGGCACGGCGGGTTGGACGGTTCGGGGGCGTTGTCGTCGCTGTCGAGGACCACGACGCCGTGCTCGTCCTCGCGCCCACGCTTGCGGGCGGCGATCTCCTCCAGGGCCCGGCGCTGCCGGACCATCTCGTCGCGGAGGTAGTCGTCCCGCGCCCACCGCATGGCGTCCTCGTCGGAGAAGCCGCGCGCGCTGACCGGCGTGTCCTGGGGCTCCGGCTTGACGAGGCGGAGGCAACGCGAGCCGCCGGACGAGGAGGAGGACCCCCCGGTCTCCATGCGCCTCGGGGTCCAGGAGCTTCCCCGGCGGCGTGAGAAGGAAGGGGGAGCGGGGTACTCGAGGCGCGGTGTGTTGCCGCCCTCGATGTACTCGAGGACGGCCTCCAACGTGCGCCCGGGCACGCCCCACCACAGACGCCGGCCGGCGGCGTTGAGCCTGCCGGAGGGCACGACGCCGTTGGTGGCCTGGAGCTGCTCGCCTGACGGCGGCGGAAGTAAGGTTCCCAGAGCGGGCTGTCGGGGGCGTACCATGGCCCCTCCCTCGCCGCACGCGGCAGGTTCGAGCGGATGCGTGCGATCTCCACACGCCGCGCCGCGCCGGTGGGTACCGGGGGCATCGGCACGCCGCCCGCGCTGATCCTCCACGCCCCGGGCACCCGCATGTCCGGCGGGACCGGGTACTTGGCCTCGTAAAGGAGGCGAGCCTCGTCTTCATGAAGATGGCGGCGGCCGAAGCCGTTCGCCGCCGTGCCGTCGCCTGGGAAGCGCTTGGCCATGGGTGTGAACTGGGGACGGCGAAAGAGAGGAGAGGAGAGGGAGGAACGACGGCGGCGGGAGAGTGTGAGTCGCCGAGTGCGCCGGGGCGCTTCATATATAGGCCAAGGCGCACATGTCACCGTGTGTACGCGTGGCAGGCGAGGGAGGGCGAGGGACGCGCGTCGTCCGGTCTTCACTGCGCCGCCCGTGAGGCATCAATGGTGCAGGCTGACCGGCGCGGCAGCACGGCAACTTTGGCATTGATTCGCCGCAGGAAATGAGGCAATGAGGACGACGAAGGGCCGAGAAGAGAGCCGTGTCACTGACGCGGCGGGCCCGCGGCTTTTTCGCGCCAAAACAGTTCGCCCGGCGCCCCCGGGCGCCCCCCAGCGCGCCGGGTCGGGCTGGGTCCGCCGGCGCTGTTTTCGGCCCAAGCCGGCGAAAATCGGGCTCCTGGGGGCGCGACTGGGCCGTTTTTTCGGCGCCGGCGCGAAAAAACGCCTGGGAAGGCCTTCCTGGGGCGCGACTGGAGATGCCCTTAGTGTCGTCAAGTCCCGGCACATAATTTGTTAGTCCACTCCGCTCCATGTTGAGACCGTCGTCTTCTCTGCCTGGGTACAGACATACTCCCATCATAAACTAATATAAGAGCGTTTAGATCCATTAAAGTAGTAATCTAAATGCATCTAAACGCTCTTATATTAGTTTACACAGGGAGTAGAAGCATTCCGGGCTCCATGTGCCGCAGATTGCCATGTCTACAACTCCCGATCCTCATTGAGATTTTTGTTTGCAAGCTTTTGTCTCGGCTATCAAGGCAGTTTCTCTGTCATTCAGGTGGTGTATTCTATTAAGAACCCGTGTTTGTTTCTTTTGTGCTTATTCATGTGTAATGTCCCGAGGCTGATGCTTCAGAGGTCATCCAGTTATTCACTCTCGTTGTCATATCATTCGCTTGCGTGTTGCACTTTGCCATGTTATCATGTGCATTTCATCTGCATGTTTTCAAAACCTTGCATTCGTTCGGGTCTCCTAGTTCTCTCCGTCGTTCGTTCCGAGCCCATTCTCACTCGCACGCGCCCGCGGCACCTCCAAAATATTATTTTATAAGTGGGATAATAATGTTCTCGGAATGGGATGAAAGTTGGCGTGCGGTGTTGTTATGTTGTAGGTAGATCGCCTGCCAAATTTCGTCGCATTCGGAGTCCGTTTGGTAGCCCAACCGTTAAACATATAGCGGCATTATAGCCGGTCAAACGTCGGACATTTTCGGTATCCGAAAACTGTTGCCGGGCCTCTATGCTCTTCTCTCCCTTGGCCTAAACCACTCTACACAGCCCACTACCCCCTCACCTAACCCCCCCTTCGCTTCGGACCATCCGGTGACGATCGAACGGCTCCAAAACGGATTTAAACCCCCTAACCCTAGCCTACCTACTATAAAAGGAAGGCCTAGCCGCTCCATAACTGGAAACCCTACCCTCCCCTTGGAATCCGCGCCGCCGCCAGCCTCCTCCACTCCATAGCCGCCACCTCCCACCTCTCCCCACGTGGCCCGCCAGGCCCATCGCGGGCCCATCCAAGCCCGCGCGCGCGCCGCTGCCGGACGACGCCCGAGCCCCCAAGCGCCACAGCCCCGCGCCTTCCGCACCGCCCGCTCGTCCTTTGCCCCACCTCTACACCGCGCCACCACCGCCGGACCTCACTCCGCCACGCCGCCGCCTCGCTCGCTGTGCGCCACCACCACCGCGTCGCCGCACCTGCGCCTCACCTCGCCGGAGGGCCTGCCAGACCCCGTCCCCGACGAGCTCGCTGGAGCCCTGCTTGCCGTCGCCTCCACCACGCCAACCCCGCCGTCGCCGGAGATGGGACCCCAGTGCCCAAATCCGCCCCATCCCGGACCTCTCCGCTCGCCGGAGTCCTTCACGCCGCCGCGCTAGAGCTCCACCGGCGGCCGCCCCATTGCCATGGCCTCCTCCAGCCCCTCGTCGTTGACCACGAGCTCCCTCTCGCGTGGGCCCCGCGACCCGGTCCAGCAGCGCCGGCCTGCCTCCTCTTCAGTGACCTGGGCCAAGACCATGGGTGAGCAACCCCCTAGATCCCGCCCTGAGCACACTTTAACAATCGTGCGCCCGTCTGTTTTTTTCTTCAGAAAAACGACCAAGTCCTGGATTTTTTAACAAGATGTACGCATCTTGTGAGGCTCATAACATTGTGCATATTGATCCGATTGGAGTGTATGATATGTCAAAATGTTCTGCTCTTCATGCTCTGCATGATGGTGTGCTTTGTATTCATGTTAGGTTGCATCTTGATGTTATTATCTATGTTGAAAAAGTGCATGTTGCTGTTAACTGTTGAAAACTGTTATAACTTGTCATTTTATCGTTTTCTTATTTTTTTGTGCTTTTTCTTTTGAGCGTGATGTCCACATGTTTTAGAAGCATAATCATGGCATCTTTGCATTGGTATAACTCACATGTCATGATATGCCCTGTGGTGACTAGCACAAGCTTCTAAAGTGGGATACTTGCTGTTACTGTTCTGCTAAGTCCGAATCTATTATATTATCATGCTATGTTTCCTTGATGCTACCATCAAATCCATGCGTAATTTGGAGATTCTTAGTTCACATGTTTTGATGTCCATGTCATGCTCTATCATGCCATGCCATTTTATGCCATATAAAAGTCATGTAGCATATGTTTTCATTGCTATGAACTTGCCTAAATGATGTTCTAGTTTTCTGTTAACTTCATGATGCCATGTTGTGATGTCTCTTTTGGAGATGCTCCAATTACATGAATTTAAGTATGTTATGAGCACTTTGTCCACCTGCCAAGTTTGATAATTTTAGACATCACATGACCTCTGCTCCGAGCTTGCAAATATGCTATGATACTGTTGTTGTTTTATACTTGCTGAAACTGTTACAATATTCAAACTTGTCTTGATGGTTCCTGCTAATCCATAAGTCATATGCATATGATTCCTTGATGTTATTTGCTCTATGTTATGTGTACTTTGATGCCATGCCCTTGGTTGCTATGTATAGTTGCTGTAGCATCTTTGTTTCATGCCTCCAACATGTCATCATATTAACTCTGCTCATGTATATGCCCAGTTTTTCACCAAGTTCTAATCTATGTTATAAAGTTGCTTTTTTGCATTGATCATATTGGTTTAATATTGATGCCTATAAACCTGAACCTTAATGATATTTGAAGTATATAATCTGTGCTTGAAGTGCATATCAAGTTTGTGCTCATATGGTTCCTGTAGCATGTTGTTTTGATGATTGCAAAGTGCCTACTTGCTGTTTTAGGCAGATTGTATATAAAACTTGCTTTGAGTGTATGTGTTGAACCGTTGCTCCGCTTTGAGCATGTTCTATATGAAACTTGCTTGGTTTTGCATGTAGTTTCATCATGTCATGTTGCATTCATGTTTTCAGTGTGTTTGCTTAATGTTTGAATGCATTTCGCATCAATGCCATGTTTAGCTTGTTTTGCTCATATCTTATAGGCCGTAGCTTCGAATTAAATGAACTTTATATATAACTTGACTAGAAAAACATGTAGATCATCATGGTGCATATTAACTTGCCGTTTAACAACTTCAAAATAATACGTTATTCAGATCTGGGTCAATTTCGAAACTTGCATATGAGGACTTACCGGAATTGTTATATGTCGTTTTTGGCCTCATTTAAACTTGCTTTGGTGTGATGTTCTTGGATGCATCATCTCTTGCCATGTGTAGCATCATGTAGCTTCGTCATGCATCATACTTGGTTGGGCATCATGTCATGTTTATGTGTTGGGTGTTTACCTTGTTGTTTGCTTCTTTCCGGTTGTGCTTCTTCTCGATGGTTCCTGTTTCGTTGCGACCGTGAGGATTCGTTCGACTACGCTTGGTTCGTCTACGCCCGTTAATCTTCTTCATAGACTCGTTATTCTTCCTAGCGGGATTTCAGGCAAGATGACTGTCACCCTTGGATCTCACTACTATCTTTGCTATGCTAGTTGTCTTGATGCTATCGCTATGTCGCGCTACCTACCACTTGGTTATCAAACCTCCCAATATGCCATGAAACAACCTCTAACCTTTTCACCATCCCAGCAAACTGTTGTTTGGCTATGTTACCGCTTTGCTCAGCCCCTCTTATAGTGTTGCTAATTGCAGGTGCATTTGCAAGTTGTTCCATGTTGGAACATGGATATCTTGGAATATCACAATATCTCTTATTTAATTAATGCACATATATACTTGGTAAAGGGTGGAAGGCTCAGCCTTTTGCCTGGTGTTTTGTTCCACTCTTGCTGCCCTAGTTTCTATCATATCGGTGTTATGTTCCTTGATTTTGCGTTCCTAACACGGCTGGGGTTTATGCCCCCCCCCCTGACAGTTCGCTTTGAATAAAACTCTTCTAGCAAGGCCCAGCATTGGTTTTACCATTTGCCTAATAACAACTAAAACTTGCATAGGGACCTGTCGGCCCCCGAGGTCTCTTAATCAACCCCCAGGCCAGTGCTCCTCATGAGTGTTCGTCCAAAACAAAGCCACTTGCGGTGCCACCCCTTCACCTGGGTTTTCGGTTGTCATACATAGTGTTCAACCAGTCGTGGCCTGAGACGAGATACGCACGGCTACTATCAGGGTGTCGGCACGCCGGGAGGTCTTGCTGGTTTTGTTTTACCATGGTCAAAATGTCTTGTGAACCGGGGATTCCGAGCTTGATCGGGTTGTTCTGGGAGGAGGATTTTCCTCCGTTGATCATGAGAGCTTGTCGTGAGCCAAGTTGGGACACCCCTGCAGGGTTTAATCTTTCGAAAGTCGTGCTCGCAGTTATGTGGCAGATGGGAGTTTTTATTATTCAGTTGTAGAGAACCTGACATCAGATCCGAAATAAAATACACAAACCGCGTGTGTAACTGTGATTGTCTCTTTTCGAGAAAGTTCGAGAAGAGAACACGGTGTGGTTATGTTTGAACGTAAGTAGTTCAGGATCACTTCTTGATCATTACTAGTTTGCGACAGTTTGTGTAGTTTCTCATCCTACTCTGGTACTCGTAAGTTAGCCACCATACAATGCTAAGTCGCTTGCTGCAATCTCACCACTTATCCATTCTATACCCATTAAGCTTTGCTAGTCTTGATACCCATGGTAAAGGGATTGCTGAGTCCTCGTGGCTCACAGGTTACTACAATAACAGTTGTAGGTACAGATTGTGCAATGATCATGACGTGAGAGTGATGTTTACATGTTTTGGAGTTCTTCTTCTGCTTCTTCTTCGATTGAGGAATAGGTTCCTGGTCGGCAGCCTGGGCTAGTAGGATGGATGTCATTTGTGTTTTTAGTTTTTTTCCATCCATAGTCGGATGCCTTTCTTCTGTATAATGTTTGATGTATTCATGTGGCATTTGTATGCCTTTGTATGTATTCCCAGCTTTTATGTAATGGTACGATGTAATGATATCCATCTTACAAAGCGTCTTCAATATGCGCTTCTATCCTTGGTGGGACCTTCGAGTTCCTCTCAGATAGGGTCGCATATTGGGCATGATATCATGTTGCCTTGATTTAAAGTTAGTATTTGATACATCTCCAACGTATCTATAATTTATGAAGTATTCATGCTATTATATTATCTGTTTTGGATATTTATGGGCTTTACTAAGCACTTTTATATTATTTTGGGACTAACCTATTAACCAGAGGCCCAACCCAAATTGTTGTTTTCTTGCCTATTTCATTGTTTTGAAGAAAAGGAATATCAAACGGAGTCCAAACGGATGAAACCTTCGGGAGAGTTATTTTTGGAACGGAAGCAATCCAGGAGACTTGGAGTAGACGTCAGGGAAGCTTCGAGGAAGCCACAAGGCAGGGAGGCGCGCCCTACCCCCCTGGGCGCTCCCCCACCCTCGTGGCTCCCCTGACCGACTTCTTTCGCCTATATATGTCCATATACCCTAAAAACATTGGGGGGCACAATAGATCGGGAGTTCTGCTGCCGCAAGCCTATATAACCACCAAAAACCTCTCGAAGGACGTTCCGGCACCCTGCTGGAGGGGGAATCCATCACCGGTGGCCATCTTCATCATCCCGGCGCTCTCCATGATGAGGAGGGAGTAGTTCACCCTCGGGACTGAGGGTATATATGTACCAGTAGCTATGTGTTTGATCTCTCTCTCTCTCTCTCTCTCTCTCTCTCTCTCTCTCTCGTGTTCTTGAGGTGATACGATCTTGATGTATCGCGAGCTTTGCTATTATAGTTGGATCTTATGATGTTTCTCCCCCTCTACTCTATTGTGATGAATTGAGTTTCCCCTTGAAGTTATCTTCACTAAAAAAAGACACATCCGTGACATTTTGGGCCGAACGAATTTTTTTTCTGTCATACATATGACACTTCTATGACGATAATTGTGACAAAACCCGGTATCATCATAGATGTGGTGGGCTCCTACTTCTATGACAAAAAATCATGGCAGAAAATGGGCTTTTCGTCCTGGGTGGGCCGGAGACGCAGCTGCATGACATTCTTTGGGCCGTCCATGACGGAAAAAACCGTGGTAGAAGCGAGGGGAAGAAAAATTTCGGGGAGTTGCCGGTTACGGTAGGAGGTCGGGGGCGGAGCGATGCGCGTTTCTCTCATACGTACGCGCGTGTGTGCGAGGCGTTGGCTCTAACTGAAGCCGAGCGAGGCGCTGGGCTCTAACTGAACCCGAGCGATTGCACTGCAGGCTACGCGTTACTGAACCCGATCGATCGATCGATGGCTGTTAACTGAACCCGATGGAGCGATTCCTTCGCTACTGCTGCTAACTGAAGCCGATCAATG
>NC_041386.1:609932885-610105278 GCF_002162155.2 Triticum dicoccoides
CCGTTTTGCGGTACGCCACACCCCTCCCGATGAACAGGACCCCCGTTTCGACCGTAGCGCTCCAACACAAGTCCGTTTCGTCCGTTTTGCGGTATGCCACACCCCTTCCGATCAACAGGACCCCCGTTTCGACCGTAGGAGGTCCGTTTCCTCCGTTTTGTGGTACGCCAGGCCCCTCCCGATCAACAGGACCCCGTTTCGAACGTGGCCGGTCGAACACAAGGCCGTTTCCTCTGTTGTGCGGTACGTCAGGCCTTGTTTCCATCGCCTATTCTGTCCAAGCCCTTCCAATGAACACGACCACGCATTCCGTTCCGACCCAGCCGGTTGGCTCCCCATGAACACGACGACGACGCTGTTTCTCCATTCCGACCCAGCCATGTACGTATGCGCGAGTAGACATTCGAGACCTTGCCCGTATGTACGTATGTGGCCGTATTTTCTTTCTTGCACCCTTGCCGCTGTACGTACGTGTACATGCTACGTGCGCCTCTACTACGACACATGCGCGCCTCTACATCTACAACGCGTGCACGCCTCTACATCGACTAGTATGTACATACACGTTCGCGACCAGAATGACAACGCTACGTACGCTTCGACCAGGTGGGTCCCGACTGTCAGGCACTTCCTTGCGTGCGAAGATGTAGCTGGTGGGTCCCAGTAGTCAGGGGGACGAATCGTTTTTTTTGCCCGAACGCACTTCCTTGCATGCGAAGGTGTAGCTGGTGGGTCCCAGCAGTCAGGGGGAAAACGTTTTTTTCACGAAATATGGTGGCCCGTCCGGTGGGTCCCCGCTGTCAGGTGGAGGAATAATTGTTTTGCGCATAATAAGGAGGCACTTCCTTGCTGCGGCCGTGCACCCAGCTGTCAGCCTCTCCACGTACAGTCCACGTCCGATGAAAGCCGTTCCTTGACCACGTTGACCACGTCGCGCCGAGAGCATCAGGGCGGTGGACGACGGCGAGGCCTAGGAAGGGGACGACGCGGAGCCGGGGAAGACACGGCAGTGGATGCCCACGCGTAGAGGAGTACGAGGGTTCACTGGTTCACTGCGGTGTGAGGCTGTCGTCGCCACAGAATAACAGGGGGTGTGGGTGAGTAGAGGGATGGCCTGGCCAGCGGTGGGAGTAGTAGGGGGCGGTGAGGCCTCCGCCGCATCGCAGCCGGCCACGGGAGGCAGGAGCACGAGGCACGACCGGCGCTGGTTTGTGCGGCTGGAGCAAGAAGACCAGAGGTTGAAGAAGCACTACGGCCGTTGGATGGACATCATACTGTCACTGGAGCTAGAATCGTGCATATTGACTAAGTTGAGAAAGCCCTCCGTCCCCGTCAACTTAGTAGGCCCACAAGTCAGCCTGCCACTATACTGGGTCCCAGCTAACAAGGGGAGTATTCATTTTTTTTGTGCGTAATAAGGAGGCACTTCCTTGCGTGCGAAGATATAGCTGGTGGGTCTGAGCTGTCAGCGGCGGTAACGTTTTTTTCGTGAAATACTGAGGCCCTTTTGGTGGGTCCCCGATGTCAGGTGGAGGAATCATTATTTTGCGCGTAATAAGGAGGCATTTCCTTGCGTGCGGCCGTGGACCCAGCTGTTGGCCTCTCCACGTACAGTCCACTTCAGATGCATGTCGGTTGTTGACCACGTTGACCAGGCCGCGCCGAGAGCACCAGGGCGGTGGACGACGGCGAGACCTAGGAAGGGAACGACAGGAGGCAGGGAAGACTCCGCAGTTGCTTCCCATGCGGAGGGGAGTACGACTGAATGAGGGTTTACTGGTTCGTCTGCCGTCGCCGGAAAATAACAGCAGGTGTGGGTGAGTAGAGGGATGGCTAGGCCAGCGATGGGAGTACGGTGGGGCAGTGAGGCCTACGTGGCAGCACAGCCGGCCGCGGGGAGGAGGGAGCAGGCAGTCCCGCCGGCGCTTGTTTGAGCGGCTGGAGCAGGAAGAGCAGAGATTGAAGAAGCACGACGGCCGTTGGATGGCCATCCAACAGTCACTGCTTGTGCGTCAACCATTTTTTTAGGAAAGCCTCAAATCTGTGGAAAACAGCATACAACCATCTGCCATTATTTCTAATAATTTACAGCCCATTTGCTAATTCTTAAGGTTTTGTTTGGAGTCCATATTCTTTTTGTTAGCATTACAGCCCATATTGTGGCCACGGTTAAAAAATTATACGAAATTTTGCATATTTCGGTGCGGTCCGAACTGTTTTTGATCCCGAAATTTCGACTCATATTCAAACTGATTTTAAAAATAAATGTATATCAATATAAAATCCAACAAATTCTCCATGCATAAAAATTAATGTAATTTAAAATATCAAAATGAAAAAAAAGATATTTGAAACTAATTGCCGGTTTGATGTGTTTTAAAAATGTACAACCCATTTCTCATTACTGATAGGCCATTTTCTCGGCCAGCCGAATGAAGCTCTCCTCGTCTTGAAAGATTTGCAGCCCAACAGGCCTGACAAAGCAACTTACTTGGCAAATCACAAAAAAACTGGGTTGTGGCCTTGGACCCAGCTGTCAGCCTCTCCACATACAGTACTCTTCCGATGGAAGTCGGTCGTTGACCACATTGACCACGCCGCGCTGAGAGCACCAAGGCGGTGGACGACGGTGAGGCCTAGGAAGGGGACGACGAGGAGCCGGGGAAGACGCGACAATGGATGCCCATGCGGAGAGGAGTACGAGGGTTCACTGGTTCGGCTGCGGCATGAGGCTGCTTTCACCGCAGAATAACAGGGGGTGTGGGTGAGTAGAGGGGTTCGCTGGGCCAGCGGTGGGAGTAGTAGGGGGCCGTGAGGCCTCCGCGGCATCACAGCCGGCCACGAGAGGCAGGAGCACGCGGCACGACCGGCGCTGCTTTGGGCGGCTGGAGCAAGAAGACCAGAGGTTGAAGAAGCACTATGGACGTTGGATGGACATCGTACGGTCACTGGAGCTTGAATCATTCATATTCACTAAGTTGACAAAGCCCTCAGTCCTCGTCAACTTAGTAGGCCCACAAGTCAGCCACCCACTATGGTGGGTCCTAGCTAGCAGGGGTATTCATTTTTTGGTGCGTAATAAGGAGGCACTTCCTTGCGTGTGAAGATATAGCTGGTGGGTCCGACCTGTCAGCGAGGGGACGTTTTTTTCGCGAAATACAGAAGCCCTTCCCACGTACAGTGCATGTACAGTGCGTAATAAGGAGGAACTTTCCTTGCGTGCGACCATGGACCTCGTGGGTCCCAGCCGTCAGGCTCTCCACGTACAGTCCTCTTCCGATGACTCTCGTATGTTGACCACGCCGCGCCGAGCACACCGAGGCGGTGGACGACGGCAAGGCCCCAGACTGGAACGACCCAGAGATGGGGAAGATGCGGTAGTGGAGTCGCTGACGGAGAGGAGTGAGAAACTTGACTGGTTCGGGTGCGGGGTGGGCCTACACTCGGCAGAGAATAACAGGAGGTGCGGAGCGGAGGGATGGCCTGGCCGTCGGCGGGGTAGCGTTTCGCTGAGGAGCGCAAAACAACGCCGCTGGACGCCGAAGGCTGGAGCAAGCGGTTCCGGCAGCGCTGGGGGAAGAAGACGAGAGATTGAAGAAGAATGTCGGCTGTTGGATGTAAATCCAACGCCTTCTTAGGCTTCGACCTACTGGCCCACATGTCAGCCAGTCCATTAGTTTTTTTAGTCCATTTGGTGGGCTGGGTGAAACAATGATGTAACATCTATGCAGCCCGTTTAAATCCCATTTGCATTTTTCTCAAAATCCGCGGACTTGCTGGGCTGGGTGAAAATATCATGTTGGGCTAGACGGAGAAATGTTATAAAAACATAAACACATGATTGCACGTCAGTAAAATCTTTGCAAGCTTATGTACGCAATCACTAGGAGTTAACTTGGCAAGTTATATATAAACAATTATTATTATTATTTTGTAAGAACTTTCAACTTACGAAATAAAATATCATTTTAATTTGATGAGTTAATAGTACGTGGGGTATTATTATTTTTTAGGCTAGACGTGGGACAGTTGAGTTGGTTCTAGAGGAAAGCACTGGGAGAAAACTCAGTTTACATCGAAAAAGAAAGTGGGAGAAAATTCAGAGACCTCCTGGGAGGAAGGAGATTCAAAGCACGGCAGCCGAGTGAACTAGTTTTTTTTACGGACAAGTGAACTAGTTTACATACATTAGCAAATAGCCACTAAAAAAAGCAATCAGGTTAATGGGTTCTTAAAAGAAATATTTCGGACAAAACAGATAATTATGACACATAGGCTAATGCATGAAACACTCAGATGATAAAGGTGCTTATAAACAGATAAAGTACAACATCTAGACCTTCCTGGCACGCTTGATCATGACGTTGCGGCTGTCCGTGTACTCGTCGGTTACGGGAAGCAGACACGCCCTCATGTCCAAGATCTGCCTGTACATGCCGTAGCATGCATATGCGTCCTTGGCCACGTAGGTTATGTAGGCTAGATTCAGAGGTACCTCCCACGTGTTCAGGTCGTCTTCTTTCATGTTGGCGTATCAGGGGTCGATGATGGTCTCAGCGAGGTCAACCACGGAGTCCTTCTCCTGCCCGTTGCTGATAATCTTGTATTGCTTCTGGATGTCGACAAGCTTGTTTCACCAGATGGCCGAATCGTCGCGTTCTTCCTTCTCTCCACCGTAGCGAAGGTGCAATCGGCGATGCCGATGAAACGGGCGAATGCTCCAGAACCTAGTGCAACCATAGGACTAAGGCGAGGCAGAGCTTCACCGTGTTCTTATTGTTGGTGTACATCACATTCCACTTGGTGCAGCCATATAACTGAACGGCGAACTAACTCCTTGCTGAAGTCCATATCCAGCAGGCTCACCCCTCGGATCGCCATTGGAGTCTCTTCGAGTGAACGAGTGTGTAGGCGGCGGCAGCAGTTCGTTTTTCAGCTCTTGGGGAACTGGATTCAATAGTAAGCTGAGTGTGTACAGGCGACAATAGTTACTACCCCTCCCTCATCCGCTGCACGCCCGGCAGAAGACGCGCCCTCGGCGCATTCAAACGCCTCCATTAAGAAACCTACTCCGGCCACACGTCGGTTCACGAGCGGGTCTGTATTGGTACTGTAATAATAGGAGTTAGTGGTCACTTTACTTAAATTTAATTAGCTTTAATAGAAATTTATACTTAAAACAAGCAATGCATTGGCTCGTTCTATCAGTGCCACGGGATCAACATGCACAACAATTAGAATTATTATTCTCAGGACGCACACAATCAGCACATTTGTCGCACTTTCACAAAGATAATACTACCAAGTTTGAATTGTTTGTTATGGTTGTTGTCCTCTGCATCATCATGCTGTGTTTCCCAGCTTGCAAGATTCAGAACCAACAAATAACATCCAAATAATAAGTACAACAAAGATGCTTATACATCTCATTGATTCCCAGCTTGCAAGACTCAGAACCAAAAAATAAGATCCAAATAATAAGTACAACAAAGATGCCTACACGTCTCATTGATTCCCAGCTTGCAAGATTCAGAACCAACAAATAAGATTCAAATAATAAGTACAACAAAGATGCCTACACATCTCACTAATTCCCAGCTTGCAAGATTCAGAACCAACCCATTAGACCCTTTTGATAAAGTGAATATCGGGATTAAATCCATCTTGGCCAGCCATGTCATACAATCGAAGAACTTGGCGAATGCTCTTGACCGTCACAACATCTGTAGTAGAGTATTCCTGTTTGCACAACATGTTTGCATAGCACAAACAAGGAGACAGGAGAGCATGATTTCGCTTTAGTTGAACCATTTTGTGCAGTTCCACCAAAATTGAGAGATGTTGCTCTTGACCGTCACAACATCTGTAGTAGAGTATTCCTGTTTGCACAACATGTTTGCATGCATAGCACAAACAAGGAGACAACAGAGCATGATTTCACATTAGTTTAACCATTTTGTGCAGTTCCATCAAAATTAAGAGATGTTGCCCACGTGACATTTTAGTTGAACTGCACAAGACACTCATTCCAAAAAAAGTGTTTTGTGCAGTTCACCAAAAGGTCACAATAGCAACAAGGTGAAATGGATATCCCTATCTGCACAAAATGATAAAAAGTAAACAGTTGCTGGTCAATAAGAATATACAAAACATATACAAAATGAAAAGAAGCATCTTAATTATGTTCATGGCAATCACGCAAGGACAGTAGAAATTTTAAAATGTCAGCAATGCTTCATGTTACCAGAAGCATTACGATCAATAATGAGATTCCTCGGATATGGGATTACTTTAATGGTGGCATTGCTTGTTTACCAGACACAGTAAATCAACAACAGCTAAAGAGTTGGTTTAAGGGCATGGGACCATGGAGACACCAGGACACTCAACAGCGTAAAGGAGCAACTTACTTATCATACTGGGGAAAACAGCAAGAGTGCCATTTGTAACACAGTTTAATTGCATCTTATCACTGGAGGCATTAGATTAACAATAACACTGGTTAGACATGTCCCTAAGGTAACAGTGTGATTGCTTCATTGTACATGCGCCCTTACAACAAAAGGTTGGTTTACCCGCAAAAAAAGAGCAAAAGGTTGGTATAAGGACATGCGACAGTGGACGCATCAGCACAATGTACCTACAAGGAGGCATAAAGTGGTGATGCCGAGCTTGTTCACGCTATGTGAGGGCAGCAAACCTAATCCTGGAGACCTTTTACTAGGCGAGGGCAGCAAATCTAATCCTAGAGGCCTTTTACTATGTGAGGGAAGCAAATCTAATCTTGAGACCTTTTACTATGTGAGGGCAGCAAATCTAATCCTGAGACCTTTTACTATGTGAGGGCAGCAAATCTAATCCTGAGACCTTTTACTATGTGAGGGCAGAAAATCTAATCCTGGAGACCTTTAATATGTGATGGCAGCAAATCTAATCCTGGACATACTCTGTTGACTTGTCCACCAGCTGCCACTTTCTATCCTTTTTTCAACCAATAATAGATCTGTTCCTTATCCAGTTTGTACTGTGTTTTCCCATTATTTCCCTTTTCAACCAAGAGACCGGTTGGGTATCCGGTCTCTACTACTCTCACCATATTATTTCCTCTTTGAATCAAGTCCTAGATTCATGCTACAACTCCCCCCCCTTTCTTCGTTGTTTGAACAAAGCCCTAGATTCAAATGCAGGAAGTAGCTTTACCTCTAATAATACTAAAAATTTAGGTGGCTTTGGAAGAGCTGATGGGAGTAGAAAAAGATGCACATGCAGACACGTGGGGAGCTGGGGCAGTAGAGCAAGGCCGCTTTCGAAGAACTTATACCTGAGGGTCACCGAGATGTCGGCGGCGGCAGGTCGGATCTGCGGACAATACGGCAGGGAGGAAGAAGGGTCGGAGGACCTCCCGAGCCGGCGCTATGTCGGAGAGAACGACACGGGCAGAGGATCGGGCCCCTCCGACAGCTGTGGGTTTCCTCCCTCGGCGGCGATGACCGCATGAACGATGCACTTTTAGTCCTCTACACACACCGGCCAAAGGGATCCGACCGGATCTGTGACCAGCGGTGAGCAGAGAGAAAATGTCGCTACCGTTATCTTGTTTATATCTGGAGAGGATGAGAGAATGAAGAGAGCAACCCTAGTAAAGCGAGCGCTCAGGCCCCTGCGTCCATATATAGTGGAGTGATTATCTTTTTCTCTCCACAACAAGCGTTTCAATTTGTGTACATGGCATTAAAGAAAAGAAACTCTCTATTTAAGGTGACTACTCTACGACTCCTACTTACTACTACTACAGTACTACCTTCGTCCTGGTTTATAGGTACCTTTTATAGTTTGTGCCAAATTTTGACTCATGTCAAGAAAAATTATCTCATTGGATTTGTATTTGAACATAGTTTTGAAAAATATAATGTTTGGTGACATGCGTGAACATTTTCTTAGTTTAATCTATGGTCAAAATTTGGAACGAAATACAATGGGGACCAATAAACCCGTACAGAGGTAGTATTGTTCACTTGTGCTCCCCACCCCTCCATTCATTGAACAACCCCACGGGTGAATAAACATACAGTAAGTACTATATTTATATAGAACAAACAAGCTCGAACTATTTTCGCGTAGTTAAAAGTTGAGGGCGGGGCTTTTCCCGGGCAGTACGCGCGGCAGTTTTCGGGTAGGCGGTTTGACAGAGAGGCGAGGAGGGTGAGCGAGTGGGGCTGTGCGATTTGACGGCGCGTTGTTGCTGGAAAGACTTATGATATGACCACTCACTATATCATGAATTATTGGCACTCCGACCGGGTGCATGACACGTCGGAGTAGTAAGAAGGAGCAAATAATGATGCGGTATATACTAGTACTATACTACTCCCTCCGTTCCTAAATATAAGTCTTTGGAAAGATTTCACTATGGACCACATACGGAGAAAAATGAGTGAATCTACACATAAAATGCATCTATATATACATCCATATGTGGTCCAAAGTGAAATATCTACGAAGACTTATATTTAGGAACGGAGGGAGTACTACTCAGGTCGGAGGAGTGCGAACCACGGCAGCCAAGTGAACCAGCCGTGTGAACCACGATAGCCCAGTGAACCAGCAGTAGAAAACAATAATGTGGTGATATGGCCATAAAAACAATGTGCTATGGTCCACACTGTAGCATGTACAGTAACAGTCCTCTTTGTTTGGATCCCTGAGTTAGAGCTAGTTTGGGTTGAAATAGCCTCAAATTATCGGAACAAGAGGGGTTAGTTTGAGCTAGTTTGCTCTAACCCAGCTAAAAAAACTAGCCCGGTGGAGAGGTTCTAATTGGGTTAGTTATCTTGGGCCCACTAAAAGAGAACTAAAAAAATCTCACCTGCCTGCACTAGATCGCTCCCCTAAAAAAATCTCACCTGCCCGCACCAGATCGCTCCCCCCTCTTGCACGACTCCTCTCTGTTCCCCATAGGGCCACCCGCCCAAGCGCCGCTCGCCCTCTCCCTCTCCTTCCAGCCTCCACCGCCTTACTCCGCCCACCCTCTCCCTCCGACCTTCGAAGGTCGCCCCGCTCCCCCTTCACCAGTCGTTTTTCTCCCTCTGTCGTGCGCGGCGGTGGCGCATCTACCAGGGAGGTCGCGAGAGGGGTGAGTTTGTTTGTTCCTTCTCTGTCTCATAGCCATATCATTGATCTTGCTTGCTCTAGCGCTAATTCTGATTTGGAAAAGTAGATCCTGATCAAACTTGCTATAGATTTGTGGTACACGCATGGAATTGTTTGATGCTGCTTGAGGAGGTAATAAATCTTTCTAGAGGCCCAAAGATTCTAGGTATTTCAATTTCAGGCTTGCATTATTTGTAGAGGCCCAAAGATTCAGTTCACCTTTCTTGGTATTTCAATTTCAGGCTTTCATTGTTTCTAGAGGCCCAAAGATTCCGTTCACATTTCTAGGTATTTGAGTTTCAGGCTTGCATTATTTCTAGAGGCCCAAAGATTCAGTTCACCTTTCTAGGTATTTCATTTTCAGGCTTGCATTATTTCTAGAGGCCCAAAGATTCAGTTCACCTTTCTAGGTATTTCAGTTTCAGGCTTGCATTATTTCTAGAGGCCCAAAGATTCAGTTCACCTTTCTAGGTATTTAAGTTTCAGGCTTGCATTATTTCTAGAGGCCCAAAGATTCAGTTCACCTTTCTAGGTATTTCAGTTTCAGGCTTGCATTATTTCTAGAGGCCCAAAGATTCAGTTCACCTTTCTAGGTATTTTAGTTATAGGCTTGCATTATTTATAGAGGCCCAAAGATTAAGTTCCCAGTCGGCGGCAAGCGGCCTTGCTACCCATGCCGGTGTCGACCTCAACTCGCAAGGGCCGGCGTCGGAGGGGTTCCTGGGGCTTGGGCTCTACAGAGCCTTCCTCCAGAGCGACGATGGCGAGCTCCTCCCTCGGTGCGTGAGGGGCTCCGGGCTCCCTCCCTATCGTGAACAACTTCCATGATGAATTAGCTCATTCTTTGTCTCATGAAGTGTTTTCTTTATTTTGTGAAGCTTGATTGACGACTTGTATGTTTAAGTGGGATATCTCATTTGTATGGACAAAGTAAGAATTACCATGTTTTGCATGCTTGATTGTATAGATGGCTCGTTTATGTCAATTGTGAGCGGGAGGAGACCACAGAAGAGCCGGCCACACCAAGAGGGTGCTTGGATCCAAGGGACTTATTTTAGTCTGACTAAAAATAGGGTCCAAAGTAGTCAAATGATTGAGATAGAGCATTTATTGTCAATCTAACCCTGCCATCCATACACCTCTTTGGTTTAGAGTTAGTTCAGGGTTAGAATCTAACTCTAACCTCTAACTGAGTTAGAGTTCTCCTCGTCTTGGTTCATCGCCATCATACTTTCCCCATTCCTGTGTTTTCAGTATCCTGCGAGTCAAAGAGGCCCTTTTTTTGGGAAAAATCAAAGAGGCCCTTAGACTGGTTTAGGTCCGGTCATTTTTTATAAACGTGTTATGTCCAAAATTTAATGAACGTGCTCCGGTTTCCATGAAAATAATCCGGTTTCATGTAGTAATTCATTGATTTATTTATTCTTCTGTGGGGGGTTTGCATGTAATTTGTGAGGTCTGAAATGTGAAGTACCCCGGCATATGCTCCGAGTCGTGCATGCACTACGACCCAGATGCTCTATGTCCCACATGTCGGCGAATGGGAGCACGTGGAAATAGCCTAGGAGTACATATAGGAGGATAAATGCATGAAGAATATGTACTGTGAAGCGTAGCTGCGGTTCGAAAAGTAGACCTAAAGTAATGACAGCTATAGGTTGCACGCACCCAACTAGTGGTACTAGACATACGACTAATTTTTTCCTCAAAAAAAAAGAGGCACGAGTGCTCAGTACTCCTATTCTATAAACACGAGTCCCATCTAACAACAGCGTCTGTGCTACAACTAGCCCTCCTCCCTCGTTTCTCTCTTCTACTCTCTAAGAGCATGGTTAATAATATAGCCAGCTGCTGGCTATATGATGTTGCCATGTCACATATAGTCAAGTTTATAGCCAACAAGTACAATAGCTAGATATAAATATGCACATATAGCCAGAATTCGTCGACATGCATTTATTTACTTGCTGGAATCTTTAGAAAGACTTATATTTGGGAACGGAGGGAGTACTATACTAATAAAACATTAAGGCCACGAGGCGATGCAGTGCTAGTTACAGGAGGCAAGAAGAAGAGATGCATCCATCGACGACATCCACCTCCTCGACTCAGGGCGTCGGCCCACCAAACGGCGCCTAGGTAGCAACGGCTTTCGTGGCCAGGTCGACGTGCTTCTGAACAATGACGTCCAAAGATTCTAGCCGCTGGAAGAAGGCCAACGTCTTTCTGTCCTCGCTTGCCTTGTAGTGGCCTATGTAGACGATTTCCTCATAGACGTGGATGTGTAGATCGATGGTTTCTTGCATGGCGAGGCGCTGCACGGCGAGCGCGGCCTTGAGGTGCACATTCTTCGTCGCGACCCCCGGCACCTGCAGGGCCACCAGGGCTTGAAAGAGTTCGTCACCATCTAGGCAGATGAGGGTGGCAGGCAATAAGGAGCCTGGGCGCGCAGGCTAGAGCAGTACGGCAAGGTCGTCAGTGCGCTTCTTGACGGCGGTGAACTTGCGGATGGAGTTGACCATCATGTCGTCCATGCGAGAGGCGAAGCCGGCGTCGGCAAGGGCTACGATGCCTGCGGTAGCCAGCACCGTCTAGAAACGCTGCGCGGTGCGGGGCCGCAGGCCGGCGCCTTGGATGATTTGGCACAGCCGACTGCCGCTCGCGTCCATCGCCTCCATAGGTGCTTGTGGCTTCTGGTCACTTGGTCTTGGATTGGAGTGAGCAGTGTTGCGCAGAGACTCGGGAGTAGATGGATTGGAGTGGTGGGGCGCCTTTATTATATGAGAGTCCAAACTCTGTTGCATTCACATCGTGCTGGCTCTAGTCTGCTTCTCCAATTAATTCCCTCTGCATGTAATTGAGGATGCATCATTGACCGATCAACGTCTCAGGAACCGGTACCCTCTTCCTCCTTGGCATTCTAGCACCTATGGACCCGTCGACGACGAGGTGCCTATGGTGACTTCGTAAATTTCAAGATGATACTTAGTGTCGTGCGTGTGTGCGTTCATAGGGGTGAGTGTATGCGCGTGTATATGAGCGCTTGCGTCTGTACTGTGTCAAAAAACAACGTAAATGCGTGTCAAAAAGAGACTAGTTAGTATACTCAATATTGTGCACCTCGGAGAGGAAAACGATAGAACTAGTACGTATTTATTTACAGTGCAGATTAACTCATTTTGCTCCATATGTACTCCGTCTTGGTGTAGTCTAGTCACTTGTTGAAATCTCTAGAAGGGCAAATACTCCTTTCTGGTTTATAGGGCTATACTAGCAAGTAGTTGTACGTACTAATACAATAGTGGGCTCACATAGCAATTTTGTCTCATGCAAGAGCCTGGCTATATGTTTGCAACTGCAACGTTCGGTTTGCGCTTGGCTCTTCGCCTCTTCAAGAAGACGAACAATGATGTTACTACTACTGCTTCTATAGTGTCGAATCCACTGCTGCATGTCCATCCACCGCGAGCGGGACGGATAGCTTGTTGTAGAAGTACTACTAAGCAAAAGCCTGTCCTCATTTGCGAGCAACAGTGCGCATGGGCGAGGGAGAAGGCGTGTAGTAAAATCAAGCTTCTCCTCATTCTACGAGTTGACGCGGCACATCATAGCACTGACCCCACATGCTTGCCTCTAAACTTGGCTGAAAGACCCGCAGTGTAAAATATATTTTCTGCAACCTCTAACATTTACCCACCACAAATTAAAATATATGTGGCCGTATGCATCATTCTGATGCAGAAGCCGGGGAGTCCCCCCTTTTCGAAAAAAAAACAAATTAAAATATATATATTCCTGTCTTGACCAGATGAGCGTGCAAACTACAATCACCAGGGTGACAGGTAGGGCCAGAAGACTATTTTAATTTTAAAAAAAACTTCGAGACGCCCACATAGCATGGAGCCGACCCCAACGATTTTAAGCTTACAGGCACGGTACACACTATCTAGACTACTCTACACATGAAACTGCCACGTGAGCATTCGGGCTGCGCTTGGCT
The DNA here is from genome assembly GCF_002162155.2 of Triticum dicoccoides. Classification (NCBI taxonomy): domain Eukaryota; kingdom Viridiplantae; phylum Streptophyta; class Magnoliopsida; order Poales; family Poaceae; genus Triticum; species Triticum dicoccoides. Next base: position 609,946,036 of record NC_041386.1, read on the forward strand.
CTTCGCCTCTTCGGGACGTCGAACAATGATGGTGTACTACTGCACTAGAGGAGTACTACAGTACGCTTCTGGCCATCTGACACCGATTGAACTGCTGCATGTCCACCGCGTGCGGGAGGGAGAGCATGTAGCAAAAGCTTCTCCTAGTCTTGCCAGCCACCACACTCATGGGCGAGGGAGGGACGCTCCTGTCTTTGCGTGTATGACAGGTGGGCCCGACAGGTGTGTGGCCAACCTATCATACAGCCAAAGGCAGGTGCAGTTAAGTCTGCGAGGGAGAGGATAATCAAACTTCTCGTTGATGTACAAGTTGACGCGACACATCAAAGCACTGCACTCGATATATTTCAATAATTTAGGGTTACCGATGCATTAATTACAATGCATGCATGCATGCCGTGACTCTCCTTTTGATACTTGCATGTGTTGATTTAATGCACCTTGAAGTAGTACTCCCTTCATTCCTTTTACTTTGCGTATAACTTGTTCTTGTTTTTCTCAGATTAGTCTACGCGTCCGCGTTGGTTTCCATCTGTGCCCCCGCTCGATTAGACTAGCCACAGTGGAAGTAACTTCAGCAGTAACATCGAGTCCAACTCAGCAAATTTGCTTATGTGGCAGTGAGTTAATGAGGAGAGAGGTAGTTATAGTAACTTAGCTAGTTACTGTAACATCACATGTCCCAATGCAATATGAGTCTATAACCTAATAAATGAAGCTCTGCATGTTACCATACTTATGTTACTACCCACTATGAAGGTAGTAACATAGTCTAGGGATATGTGTATGTTACTAGTGTATGTTACTCACCATTGTGGCTAGTCTTAGTTCTGCCCCCATTAATCGCGCCAGTTTCCAAAGTAGAAAATGGCTACAGGCAAATGTGTGCAGCGCCGGATGCGGCTTGACCGCCTGGGGAAGCCAACTCAAGCGAAAAGGAAGGAGGACCAGCCAACCATTGCATGCACATTTATTGTCGATATTTATGCAGCTTACTCATGCGCAGGGGCATATTTGTCCAGAAAACTCTAACTACTGCCTTCCTTGGTATGCAGGAGGACAGTTATGCGCAGAGTATAAAATATGTGACGGTAAAGCTTTGTAATGCCCCGGCCCAAGCAAGAGATGGTTGTGCACGAGGAGGGCGAGATCATGCAGACGGAACAGGAACCAACGAGGGAGCTCACTAAGGTCTCGATGGACCTCACCGTGCTCCACTGCCCCCTGTGCCTCCACCCCTTGACGCCTCAAGTGTATGAGGTTCGAATACACCTCGTCCATTCATCTGATTGAGCGAGGTGCAGGTTTCTTGATTGATGTGTTGTTCGATTGATTTCTGCAGTGCAAGGGAGGGCACCTGGCCTGCGCGGACTGCCGCGTCGAGCGCCCCGGGAACCAGCGGCAGTGCCAGAAGTGCGAGCGTGGTGGTGGCTTCGACGTGCGGAACTCGAAGGTGGACGCTGTCGTTTCGTCGCTGAGGGTGGAGTGCCCGCACGAAGGCTGTGGGCTCTACGTCACTTACCACAAGCTCGCCGATCACCAGAGCGTGTGTTCGCTCGCGCCCTGCAAATGCCCCGTGCCCGTCTGCGGCTACGAAGGCCCGCCGCCGGTGCTCTACCACCACATCAGCAACGTGCATCCCATGCCCGTGCATAGGATCCCGTACGACAAGGTGGGAGTAGCCTGGCTAGCGGTGGGAGTAGTATGGGGGCGGTGAGGCCTCCGCGGCAGCACAACCGGCCACGGGAAGCAGGAGCAGGCGGCACGACCGGCGCTGCTTTGGGCGGCTGGAGCAAGAAGACAATCGGTTGAAGAAGCACTACGGCCGTTGGATGGACATCGTACGGTCAATGGAGCTAGAATCATGCATATTGACTAAGTTGACAAAGCCCTCTGTCCCCATCAACTTAGTAGACACACTATACTGGGTCCCAGCTAGCAGGGGGAGTATTCATTTTTTTGTGCGTAATAAGGAGGCACTTCCTTGCGTGCAAAGATATTGCTGGTGGGTCCGAGCTGTCAGCGGCGGTAACGTTTTTTTCATGAAATACAAAGGCCCTTTCGGTGGGTCCTAGATGTTAGGTGGAGGAATCATTATTTTGCGCGTAATAAGGAGGCATTTCCTTGCATGCGGCCGTGGACCCAGCTGTCAGCCTCTCTACGTACAGTCCACTTCAGATGTATGTCGGTCGTTGACCACATTGACCACACCACGCCGAGAGCACCAGGGCGGTGGACGATGATACGTCCATTTTGCATCATGCTTTATATCAATATTTATTGCATTATGGGTTGTTATTTCACGTTATGTCACAATACTTATGGCTATTCTCTCTTATTTTACAAGGTTTACATGAAGAGAGAGATTGCCGGCAGCTGGGATTCTAGGCTGGAAAAGGAGCAAATATTAGAGACCTATTCTGCACAACTCCAAAAGTCCTGAAACTCCACAAAAGTCATTTTGGGAATTAATAAAAAATATCCATCGGAAGAAATACCTAAGCGGGGGCCACCCACCACCCACGAGGGTGGGGGCACGCCCTACCCCCTGGGCGCGCCCCCTGCCTCGTGGGCCACCTGGCAGCCCTCCTGTGCCCATCTTCTGCTATATGAAGTCTTTTACCCTGGAAAAAAATCGTAAGCAAGCTTACGGGACGAAACTCCGCCACCACGAGGCGGAACCTTGGCGGAACCAATCTAGGGCTCCGGCGGAGCTGTTCTGTTGGGGAAACTTCCCTCCGGGAGGGGGAAACCATCACCATCGTCATCACCAATGATCCTCTCATCGGGAGGGGGTCAATCTCCATCAACATCTTCACCAGCACCATCTCCTCTCAAACCCTAGTTCATCTCTTGTATCCAATCTTTGTACCAAAACCTCAGATTGGTACTTGTGGGTTGCTAGTAGTGTTGATTACTCCTTGTAGTTGATGCTAGTTGGTTTATTTGGTGGAAGATCATATGTTCAGATCCTTAATGCATATTAATACCCCTCTGATTATGAACATGAATATGCTTTGTGAGTAGTTACGTTTGTTCCTGAGGACATGGGAGAAGTATTGCTATTAGTAGTCATGTGAATTTGGTATTCGTTCGATATTTTGATGAGATGTATGTGTCTCTCCTCTAGTGGTGTTATGTGAACGTCGACTACATGACACTTCACCATTATTTGGGCCTAGAGGAAGGCATTGGGAAGTAATAAGTAGATGATGGGTTGCTAGAGTGACAGAAGCTCAAACCCTAGTTTATGCGTTGCTTCGTAAGGGGCTGATTTGGATCCACTTGTTTCATGCTATGGTTAGGTTTACCTTAATACTTCTTTTGTAGTTGCGGATGCTTGCAATAGGGGTTAATCATAAGTGGGATGCTTGTCGAACAAAGGGCAGTACCCAAGCACCGGTCTACCCACATATCAAATTATCAAAGTAATGAACGTGAATCATATGAGCGTGATGAAAACTAGCTTGACAATAATTCCCATGTGTCCTTGGGAGCGCTTTTATCATTATAAGAACTTGTCCAGGCTTATCCTTTGCTACAAAAAGGGATTGGGCCACCTTGCTGATCCTTATTTACTTTTATTGCTTGTTACCCGTTACAAATTATCTTATCAGAAAACTATATGTTACCTACAATTTCAGTGTTTGCAGAGAATACCTTACTGAAAACCGCTTGTCATTTCCTTCTGCTCCTTGTTGGGTTCGACACTCTTACTTATCAAAAGGACTACGATAGACCCCCTACACTTGTGGGTCAACAAGACTCTTTTCTGGTGCCGTTGCCGGGGAGTGAAGCGCCTTTGGTAAGTGGAACTTGGTAAGGAAACATTTATATAGTGTGCCAAAATTTACTGTCACTTGTTACTATGGAAACTAATCCTTTGAGGGGCTTGTTCGGGGTATATTCACCCCGACCAGTAGAGCAAAGATTTGCTCCTCAACCTACTGAACCTACTGAAAATGTTTACTTTGAAGTTCCTTCGGGTATGGTAGAGAAACTGCTAGCTAATCCCTTTGCAGGAGATGGAACATTGCATCCTGATTTACACCTGATCTATATGGATGAAGTTTGTGGATTATTTAAGCTTGCAGGTATGCCCGATGATGTTATCAAGAAGAAGGTCTCTCCTTTATCTTTGAAGGGAGACACATTGACATGGTATAGGCTATGTGATGATATGGGATCCTGGGACTATAAACGATTGAAATTGGAATTTCACCAGAAGTTTTATCCTATGCATCTTGTTCATCGTGATCGCAATTATATATATATATATATAATTTTTGGCCTCACAAAGGATAAAGCATTGCTCAAGCTTGGGGGAGGCTTAAGTCAATGTTATATTCATGCCCCAATCATGAGCTCTCAAGAGAAATGATTATTCAAAATTTTTATGCACGGCTTTCTCTCAATAATCGCTCCATGCTCGATACTTCTTGTGCTGGTTCTTATATGATGAAGACTATTGAATTCAAGTGGGATTTATTGGAAAGAATTAAACGCAACTCTGAAGATTGTGATTCCGATGATGGTAAGGAGTCTGGAATGACACCTAAGTTTGATTGTGTTAAATCTTTTATGGATATCGATGCTTTTCATAGATTTAGCACTAAATATGGACTTGACTCTGAGATAGTAGCTTCCTTCTGTGAATCATTTGCTACTCATGTTGATCTCCCTAAGGAGTAGTGGTTTAAATATAATCCTCCCACTGAAGTAAAAGTAGTTGCACCTATTACAGTTGAAGAAAAGACTATCACTTATAATGATCCTATTGTTCCTACTAGTTATGTTGAGAAACCACCTTTCCCTGTTAGGATAAAGGATCATGCTAAAGCTTCAACTGTGGTTCGTAAGAGTAATACTAGAACATATACACTTCCTGAGCAAATTAAAGTTGAACCTAGTATTTCTATGGTTAAAGATCTCTTGGCTGATAATATTGATGGGCATGTTATTTATTTCTATGATGAAGCTGCTAGAATGGCTAGACCCGATGCTAAGAAACATAGACCTGTTGTAGGCATGCTTGTTATTTCTCTTAAAATGGGAGATCATTGTTATCATGGCCTATGTGATATGGGTGCTAGTGCCAGTGCGATACCTTATTCTTTACATGAATAAATTATGCATGATATTGCACCGGCTGAGGTAGAAGAAATTGATGTTACAATTAAGCTTGCCAATAGAGATACTATTTCACCAATTGGGATTGTTAGACATGTTGAAGTCCTGTGTGGGAAAGTTAAATATCCTGCTGAGTTTCTTGTTCTTGGTTCCCCACAAGATGAATTTTGTCCCATTATATTTGGTAGACCCTTCCTGAATACTATTAATGCTAAGATAGATTGCGAAAATGATGTTGGTACTATTGGTTTGGGGGATATATCTCATGAGTTTAATTTTGCTAAATTTTGTATACAACCCCATGATAAAGAATTGCCTAGTGAGGATGAAATTATTGGTCTTGCTTCTATTGCCGTGCCTCCTAATGATCCCTTAGAATAATATTTGCTAGACCATGAAAATGATATGTTTATGAATGAAAGAAGGGAAATAGATGAAGTATTCTTTAAACAGGGACCAATTTTGAAACACAACTTGCCTGTTGAAATCTTAGGGGATCCCCCTCCACCCAAGGGTGATCCCGTGTTTGAGCTTAAACCATTACCTGATACTCTTGAATATTCTTATCTTGATGAAAATAAGATATATCATGTTATTATTAGTGCTAACCTTTCAGAGCAGGAAGAGGAAAGATTTTTGAAAATTCTGAAGAAGCACTATGCTGCTATTGGATATACTCTTGATGACCTTAAGGGCATTAGTCCCACTTTATGCCAACACAAAATAAAATTGGAAGAAGATGCCAAACCAATTATTGATTACCAACGACGGTTAAATCCTAAGATGAAAGAAGTGGTAAGAAAGGAAATACTAAAGCTCCTTGAGGCAGGTATAATTTATCCCGTTGCTGATAGTCAGTGGGTAAGTCCTATCGATTGTGTCCCTAAGAAGGGAGGTATTACTGTCGTTCCAAATGATAAAGGTGAATTGATCCCGCAAAGAATTATTACAGGTTATAGGATGGTAATTGATTTCCAGCCACTCAGGGTGAAAAACCTCCACAATAAAACATGCTGCCAAGAGCTGGGCTACATCCTCACCAATGGCCTTGCGTCTCTCTCCATTGAAGCGGCGAAGAAACTGCTTGACCGGTTTAAACTTGGGATCAACATTAAGGGTGTGCTCAGTGAGTTCCCTCGGTACACCTGGCATGTCAAAAGGTTTCCATGCAAAAATGTCACGGTTCTCATGGATGAACTCGATGAGCGTGCCTTCCTATTTTGGATCCAAGTTAGCGCTGATGCTAAACTGTCTAGATGAATTGCCAGGAATAAAATCAACCAACTTAGTCTCATCAGCCGATTTAAACTTCAAAGCCAGATCATGCTCTATAGTAGGTTTCTTCAAAGAAATCATATCCGTCGGGTCAACATTGTCTTTATAGAATTTTAACTCATGCGTTGCACAAACCGATTCAGCATAAGCCGCATCACCTTCCTCACATTCCAAATCAACCTTTCGGCTTTCGTGCACTGTGATGGTCCCCTTATGACCTGGCATCTTGAGCTGCAGATAAACATAACACGGCCTTGCCATGAATTTAGCATAAGCCGACCGTCCAAACAGGGCATAGTACGGGCTTTGAATTTTTACCACTTCAAAGGTCAATGTCTCTGACCTTGAATCATACTCATCTCCAAAAGCAACCTCCAAAGCTATCTTACCGACTGGATAAGCCGATTTACCTAGCACCACACCATGAAAAATGGTGTTCAACGGTTTAAGATTCTTGTCTGTCAACCCCATACGGCGGAAGGTTTCATAATACAGGATGTTGATACTGCTCCCTCCATCCATGAGCACCTTGGTGAACTTGTAACCTCCAACCTGAGGTGCCACCACCAACGCCAGATGACTCGGATTATCAACCCGGGGTGGATGATCCTCTCTGCTCCACACAATAGGCTGCTCGGACCAGCGTAAGTAACGGGGCACCGCCGGTTCAACAGAGTTCACCGCCCTTTTATGGAGCTTCTGATCGCGCTTGCACAGGCTAGTGGTGAAGACATGATACTGCCCACTATTCAACTGCTTCAGGTGGCTCTGGTAACCCGACTGCTGCTGCTATTGATTCCCCTGTTGATTATAACCTCCCTGACTTCCTTGATTGCCTTGATTGCCTTGATTACCTTTAAATCCTGAACCGGAATTACCTCCGCCATAACCCGGCCCATGAGACCCCGGTCCTGAACCGCCGGATGGTCCACGGTCATATCGGAAAAGATCCAAGTTTTTGAACTCTCGCATAATAAAGCAATCTTTCCAGAGGTGCGTAGCTGGCTTCTCTTGCGTCCCGTGCTTTGGGCAAGGCTGATTTAATAGGCAACTCCAGATTCATACCTGATCCTCCACTCCACGGGGGCGGTTTTCCCTTACGATGCTGACCATTACCCTATATGTTGGTGTTAGCCACAAAATCCAAACTATTATCCGCTTTACGCTTATCATTGTTCCCGTGGCCTGCCTGGTTATGTTGCTGCCCTTTTGCACCGCCATTCTTCTTTCCCTTCCCCGGCTTCTCGTTAGACTCGGGATCCTTGCTACTATTAGAATCGGCATACTTAACCAAAGCTGCCATAAGTGTTCCCATGTCATTGTAGTGACGCTTGAGTCGTCCCAACTTCAACTTCAGCGGCTTAAACCGGCAATTTCCCTCTAATGTTATGACTGCCGAATCAGCATTGATGCGGTTCGATGAATGCAAGATCTCTGAAACCCGGCGCACCCAATGGGTGGTTGATTCGCCTTCTTCCTAGACACAGGCGGCCAGATCCACAATTGACATGGGTTGCTTGCACGTGTCCTTGAAGTTTGTTATAAATCGGGCCTTCAACTCGGCCCATGATTCGATGGAGTTAGCGGGCAAACTCTTTAACCAAGTGCGAGCCGCTCCATCCAACATCATGGTGAAGTACTTCGCACACGCCGCTTCATCCACATCCAGCATCTCCATTGCCATCTCATAACTCTCAACCCATGACTCGGGGGATAAATCAGCGATGTACTTGGGCACCTTACGTGGTCCCTTGAACTCCTTGGGTAACCGCACATTGCGTAGAGATGGGGTGAGACACAGCACCCCCCAAGAGCTGAAAGCAAGTCCTCGTTCCACCGACATCGTCGGTCGAACCGGAGTAGGCTGACGATTCGCGTACTGTGCTGCTAACTCGGCCTCCCGACGCGCTCTACCATTATCCACCACATCCTGAGCATTTGCACCACCGCGCGCCGGATTAGGCCCTCAGGGGCCGTCACGGTTCCGTGCACTGCTTGACACAACTGGTTCATCAATGTGCCTATTGTAACTCCTTCTCGCGTGAGGGGTTGAATGGATTCTGTCTCGCGCTAGGTCTGAGAGGACGGCCTTGTCGTCAGTGCGTGACCTCGCTCGCTGACGACGAGTGCGTCAACATTGCACGTCCTTTTCTTCCCCGGTAGATCTGTGACCACCGGTGAGGAGGGAGAGAGAGGCCGTCTATTTTAGATCTGGAGAGAGGGTGATAGTGTGAGAAGCAAGTGGGCAGCCCTTGCAAGAAAGCGCTGAAGCTCCAGCCTATATATATTTTTTATACTACTAGTACTAGAGGTGGAGTAGTGGTAGAGTAGTTTATATTTTCTCTGAATACAGTACCAGTTAGTCATGCTTCAAAACTAAACAGCATGCCATTAAAAAAATAAAGGTCGATAACTAATGCGGCACCTTGGGCCAACGCGGCCAGATCGCATTTTGCACGAGAAATTACACACCATGTTTCGTTGACATGTGGTCCTGTTCCAACATATTAGTGAGACGACGGTGAGTCCTTTTCTACTAGTATTTCCGAACGGACGTGTAGGCTGGGGCACCTCTTCATGTACGGTGGCAAACTAGCAACCGTCCACCGACTCTTCACCTTTCCCTCTCGATTTGGAACTGCTGTCGCATGCTCTTCCTCCCTCCTCCATTTGCCTTCACCCTTCCTTCTGCCATTGTTCGATCGTCTTCTCCATGGAGGGAACAGGCCGGAAACGACCCCGTTATTCTTGCCCCGATCTGAAAGATGACGTGATGGAGGAACTCATTGATCGGTGCGACGTCGTCACCTCGGCTAGCATGGTAGGTTCGTTCAAGACCATTCTCGACTCAACTAATAACATCATTACAAGGAACCCAAGGGTCCAGGAGCGGTTTGATCTCCCTTATCTTCTTTGCCGTGACCCTGATGACTGGCGCGGGGATGACGGAGGCCTCGCCTTGTGCAAGTTGATGTCGCTTGATAATGATACGTATGATGTTAAGATGACATCGCTTGAGGGCAAGGCTTGGGCATGCGCAAATGGAGATTGGGTTGTTTATATTGGGTACAACTGCGAGTGGGAACTTGTGAATGTGTACACTCGTCACCGGGTTCCACTTCCAAAAATCTCAGCAGACTGCCCAGAGGTTGAGCACACCGGTATTCTACGCACGTTCAAATACGATCTTGGTGACTGTCTTCTATGGAAGATAGCAATTTGTTGAGTTCCCAACCGCTCTTGGAATTATAGGAACTATGTAGTTGTTGCTATCTTCGACAAGCTTGTTGCCGTCCTTCGTGGTTCGACTGGATGGATATTGCTCAAAAATCAGTTTCTGTACACGGATGTGTACTGTGATGCAATTCAATACGAGGGTCTTGTGTTTGCTTCCACCACTCATGGCACTGTTTTTGCATGTGATCCTTGTAGTTTCAGTACGTTTGTCTTCCACCATAATTATAATTGTTTCATCCACATGCATGCGGGTTAGCAAGTTTCCCTTTACTAATTAACCTTCTTCTTGTGTTTCCAAGGTCCTGTGAACATTCCCCCACCTATACTTGAAAAATTTTATAACCAAGGGGGAGATGACGATGGTGATGATCACGAGCATGAGGACGAGCAGGGCCCATATACTCAGTGGCGTCTGGCAACTAATTCCGATGGATCACCCCTTCTTGTCTATATACAGCCCACTATTGATGTTACTACTAAGGAAGCAGGTGTTGTCTCCCATGGTTGTACTCTCCGGACCTATTCCAACACCCGTTGCATGATATTCGGGATGGATACTAGTGTGCTAGCGCCAACACCTTCTCCCTAGTATAGAATTGATAGTCTTGGAGAAAACTCGCTCTTCCTTGGACAAAACTATACATTGATGGTGAAAGGCGATCCAACTACTGTTGACACAATGTTACTACCATTTATGAGAAGCAACTGTATCTATACCTCGGATATTTCGGTGATTCCCTACCCTGGTACTGATATAGTAGGCCGCTTCAGCCTGGATGATCAGTCCTGCGTTGGTCTCGAGATCGACAATGGATGGCCCTTCCCAGAGAATCACTTGTGGTTCAAAGCAAGCGTTTCCAACGCCGAGGATTGGTTGAATTGAAGTTCATTTCATTGCTTGTTATTTGTTGTGTGATGAAAACTTTATTATTTATAATGTATCCTCGTTGTCGTTGTGGGTTGATGACCTGTTGTATGTAATAAAATGATATGCCTGTGATAAACTTACTAAATTTATGAATGGCTTTCGAGTCGCTTCTCTGAGTGAGTGGTGCGACAAGGAAAAAAAATATTTTCCGAATACATAATTGTACGTGCATTGCAATAGGTTACCGGATGAGGCCAATCAACAATAGTAGTACACTATTTGTACTAGCTTCACATGCTTCGCGCGTTGGGCGGGTGTTTTTACTGTAGCCATATGTTAATGTGTTTGTTGTACGTAACCAGCACCTCGAATCCTCGATACTACTACTATATAAGTAGTAGGAGTAGTAGGGTGGCATGGGCCAGAACAAGCATTCACGTCCAGGAGTACGGCACACGCCACCAGCACGACTTCCATCTGACACCATATTTCTTGGAGTCTGTGCTAGAGCAATCTCTTCAACCTCGTTGTTTCCCTAACTCAGACATTGCACGGCGGGCAAGGTGGGGGTTTGCCGATAGTCTGTTTCCTCAACTGCAGTCCCACTTGTAAGGCCAACTCCAATGCATGACCCCAAACAGACCTCCGTTTTGCACGAACTCCAATGATAATTTTGACTAGAAAAGCAAGACCAAAGAAAACAAGAACCACAAGAATACATTTTAGAAGATATCCAACTTCCATAGCTGCTCCTGTAAGTTGGATTAGTGCCTTCTCGATGCATTCATTGTTGATCTGCGGAGGCTCGATCTTGCGTGCTTCTTTCTTCTTCGAGTGTAAAGAAGTAGACGTTGCTTCCTCACATCTAGTCTCATGTCTAGCTTCTATTCTATCAACAAGTGCACTAGTCTCATCTCTAGCCTCTATGCTAGCTAAAAGTGCTAGAACATCTACTAAATTGTGCTCTATCAATATATCGATGTACTCTTCTTCCCAATACCAAAACTTGCATCCATTCTACAGAATAAAATTTTAAGTTAGCACAACTAGTCTAATCCGAGAGCACAACCAAAGATTTGGTCGGTTCTTCCTTCTTTTGCCGACACGTGGGACATCCAGCATCCAGGTCATGTCATGCAAGAAAATAGAGTGGTAGTTGAAGCCACGTGATGTGCATCTTGGGTTAAACTATAAATAGAATCTTACTACTCTTGAGTGACTCCAAAAGCGTCCACCGAAGATCTTTATTGGATTTGTTTTTCATCACCAGCATGTCGAGGTGAAAGATGTGCAGGTTCAGTGGGTCCTCTTGCGTTTTCGCTAACATGTGGGACCGCATATGAGCAAACAGACGATGGGCTCTACGCGTCCGCTGGCTGGCTGAGAAGAAAGATAGAGGAGGGCTGAGCACGGACTCCAGGAAATTTGTTCTACATAACCAGCACCTCGATATAGGCTTGATATAGTGGGGTGGCAGGGCCATAACTAGCATTCACGTCTAGCAGTACGGCACACGCCACCCACACGAGTCCCATCCGACACCAATTTTCTTGGAGTCCGTGCTACATCCATCTCTTCTCCCTCCTGTTTTCTCAGCCATCGCGCGGTGGGCAGGGTGGGGGTTTGCCGATAGTCGGTTTTCTCAACTGCGGTCCCACTTGTAAGTGAAAATGCAACACCACACGCATTCCCCCTTGAGCGGCGTGCCGGACCAACCGTGTGGGGGTGGAACGCGAACACGGCAGGCTTTTCCTTTTGAACTTGTAACTTGAAAATTTTGGTTCTGCTCCATGGCGCGACCGATAGATAGAAATAACGATTTTCCTAGAGTAATGAGATGTTTGGTTCTGGCGCCGTTCATGCATGGAGTACGTACGAAAATTATGAAGTTGATGCGAAAGGTAATATAATTACTAGTAGTACCATATACTACTACATGGATTTGACAGAAAGATAAAAATACATACGGATCCATCAACGACATCCTCACGCCCTAGTGCGCCGGGTCACCAACCGACGTGTGAGGAGCAGCGGCGTTGGCGGCGAGCTCAACGTGCTTCTGAACAATGTCATCCAAGGTTGCCCTGCGGTCCAAGAAGGCCAGTGTCCTATCATCCTCTTGCATGTAGTAGTCCTTGTGGACGATTTGTGAGTAGACGTGGGTGATTATGTCGATGGTGTCTTGCTGCGCCAGGCGCTGCGCGGCGAGCACGACCTCGAGGTGGACATTCTTCGGCGCGACGGCGGGCAGTTGCAGGGCCACTGGTGCGTCGAAGAGGTATTCACCATAGTGGCCGTTGAGGGTGGCGGGCATCACAGAGCCTGAGCGCGTTGGCTGGAGGCATACGTCAAAGTCGTCCGCGAGCTTCTTGATGACGGTGAACTTGTGAAGGAAACCGACGAGGACCTCGTTGAACAAGGAGACGAAGTTGTCGTCCAAGCGGCCCCTCGCCCTAGCGGCCTCAAGCAATACCTAGAGACGTTCTTCGGTGTCGGGCCGCAGGGCGGCGTCATGGACCATCTGGCACAGCCGGCTGAAGCTCGCGCTCATCGCCTCCATGGGTCTAGCTTAGCTTCTAGTCAACTGATCTTGCGATTCGAGTGATCACTCTTGCCCTTGGTTAGTGTGCGTAGGTGCATAGGATTTCGTACTACTCCCTCTGTCTAGGTGTGTAAGTCATCTTGCCAAAACTAAATAATCCCAAAACACTTAGGCGCGGTGCATTAACTTCTACCTCATTTCTTGTTTCTTGACATATCAACTAATAAGAGATTTGAGGTGTGCATGCTTTTAATGACTTGAGACTACCAAACATGACATGCAGTGGTCAGTTCGTTGCATGCAATGCTATTAATTAGCAAATAAACATTAAGTTCTCTCATTTTCCCCTCCTTCTTGGTCACGGTGCACAACCTAAGATGACTTACTCACCTAGACGGAGGAAGTAGATAGGTGGGCCATCCACCCGTTGGGCCCACGTGTCATCCACCCAAAGGCAGTTGCAATAAGTCAATGAAGTTGCGTCCCCCTCTGTGCCAGTGCATTATAGTCATCTCACCGGACCTCTAGTTGGGGCCAAACGAGAGAAGTTTGATGTTTACTGGTTTATTGGTCCCCTTTGCATTTTGCACCAAGTTTTGACCTTTGATTTAACTAATAAAATGTTAATGCATATAAACAAAAATGTTGTGTAAGTCACCTTACAAAAACCAAATAATCCCGAAACACTTAGACATGGTACATTAACTCCCTCCTCGTTTCTTATTTCATGACATATCAACCAATGAGAGATGTGGGTCGTGCATGCTTTCAGTGACTTGAGACTACCAAACATGACATGCATTGTTTAGTTCATTGCATGTAATCCTATTAATTCACAAAAAAACATTAAGTTCTCTCGCCGATATGAATAAAACAATACACCATGTATTTATTTACAGAGGGAGTAGTACATTTTTTGTGACATGCATTACTAGATATTGCTAGTCAAATACTAAAATCCAGATGGACGTGGTAGTACTCCTAAATCCAGACGGTGGTGCTACTAGTACTAGTAGTAGTACTACCAATGTAGTAGGAGTACTAGCACCGTACTACCAGTTGGTCATATTATTACGTGTTGCTCCTCACAGTGAAGTGACAAGACCCTGCGCCGGAGATGGCACCTGAGTATAGGCGCCGTGTTCGGCATACCATAGTCAGCCTCGCCGTCTACAGTCACTATCATCATGGCTGTAGAGCTAGCCTGCTTACAACTAGCCCTGTTCGACATAATTTCCCGTGCGTAGATGCCCGTGCATTGCACGTAACACCAAGATTGGGCGTGGACGGCGCCAGCAGCGGCCATCGCGCCAGATTTTTCCATGGCCTTCTAGATGTAGTGGGGAGGAAAGGCTGATTGTGAGAGACAAGAGTTGTTTGTAAATAGGGAACAAGTGCGGGCATCTTTTTGCAAAAATGGAGAAGTTTAGTTTGTATGCATCAGATCTAGATCCGACGGCTATTGGTGAAAGATGGGAGGCACAACATCATCACCAACTCAGGACCTGTTTGATTCGCAGGATTTTGAAAACGCAGGAATAGGACACGGCAATATTACAAGTTTCAAACAGATATTACAAATGTTAGGAGTAATGCTGCACCTATGAAGAGGGAATTACTAGGAAGTTTACGTAAGAACTTTCGTTACTTTAGGTGGATGCAGTATTATCGTACAAACTAAAATCCACCGCCCTGACAAGTCACTAATGGGCAAATAAGTTTTTGAGTCTCTGGCCCCTTGATGTTTCAAAAACAAATTCAGCTTCTGCGGAGACTTTGTCATTTAGGCTTAGACGCTTGCGGTGATCAGCACGCCATTCATTGTTGCGCCAGAGAACGCCAAACCTCATTACCTTGAGCACACTTGCCTCCAGAACAAAGAACCTGGCCAATTTAATCTTAGATGTGCTACCTCGGTAGTCGATCAAATCAATTTCTATAAGATGGAGATCAAGGCATTCGATGAGATTGTTATAGTGCAACACATTTTTCACTTTCGGGTCTTTTTTTATCTGCAAAAGAAGAGAACATATTAGAGCAGCTCGCTATATAAGATTGTCGTGTCATCAAGAGGTACCAATATCATTCATTCATACGATAGGGTTGGCTGGCTAGTGATATTTTTTCACTCTCTCTCTCTCTCTCTCTCTCTCTCTCTCTCTCTCTCTCTTTCTGTTTCCTCTCATTTACCTAGGAGCACATGAAGAGCTTGGGCATTTGTTGCCTTCCACTATGTGGCCGATGCCACATTTGGCAAAAGTATGCCACATAATACGCATCGATGTCAAATCAAAAGATTTTGGCACCGCTCTCGTGATGTGAGAGAGTTGGCACCGCTGTCCACACAGACTCACATGTATAAACAAATCAATCAAACCAACTACACCAGCATCTCACTCTCCCAAACAAGTGTTTTTTTATTGCCTTAGTCCTCTCTCTCTCCCACGCAAGTGTTTTTCATTGCGTGAGTTAATTTGGCACCGGAGCAAAGTAGGTGATCCAGATTGGGGCACCAGGTGAGCAATGGAGGGGCATTGATGCCAAATGCATCACAAGTGAATTTGGCACGTGTTTTGGCCTACATAGCCCACTTTTGTACTCCCTCTGTCCCAAAATTCGTGTCTTAAATTTTTCTAAATACGGATGTATCTAGTTACATTTTAGTGTTAGATACATCCGTATCTAAACAAATGTAAGACACGAATTTTGGGACGAAGGGAGTACTACCTTGTATTTAGTATAAAATTTTGACCATAGATTTACCTAAGAAAATGCCAATGCATGTCACTAAAAATTACAACAATTGAAATTATGTTCAAATACGAATCCAACGATATAGTTCTTAGTGACATGCATTAACATTTTGTCAGTTAAATCTATGGTAAAATTTTGATACTACAAAATAGGAAGAGTAAACCAGGACAGAGGTAGTACTTGCTCTTAGGGTAACCATAGAGTTACTGGAGTAGTCTAAGTTACTTTCCACTATGACTAGCCTATGCTACTATAGTAGTACATCATAAAATCGATGTAGGTGATCACATGAGAAAAAAATACTAAAAACATTTCTTTCGGTGCAGTGCATAGATGCAGTTTTGAACACTACACTTGTCATCGTAATTTGGGAAAATTACGAAAAAATTGAGCTACATGTGATTACCGTTTACTAATAGGAAAGAAGTTTCACCTCGATGAGTAGCTTCTCCGTGCACAGAAAGCATGTAACGAATCCAACAACTTGATCCAGATTGGGGCCGATAGATTTTATTGCCAAGATCTTCAGTGTGCGCATAGACTGGGTCATGCTTGTGGGTATCATTTTCTGGAAGATGGTCCTAAATACATCAAGAAGAAATTTAAAAATGTGAATTTCAAGAAGACAAAGAAGAAGATGAGTGTTGTACCTGAACGATTACGGATCCAAGAAAGAGTTCAAAGAATTTGGCAGATGAGTACACCAACACTGTCAATTTCAGCGCGTCAATGACCCTGATTTTTGTTGGACCTTCTAGATCCGATACAAGCAATCTCTCAAGGAAAGGCGCATTCTCAATGACCATAACGTGGAACAGCTGGAGTGATCTCTTCCCAATTGATGTCTTGTTGCGGGGCTAGCAAGACACATAAATCCATCGGAGATTCGTCGAGGCGATGTCGAGGCTAATGAACATGTGGATCTGCTCAAGACGAAGGTACTCGAGCGTAGTACAGCTACAGAGCAGGTGCTTCTTAGCCTTCTTCGAGATGAAAATGTCGAAGAGGTCGAGCTGCTTGAGTTGAGGAAGAAGAAGGGCGGGCGCGGCATTAATCTGGAGAAGATAGCAGGAG
Source organism: Triticum dicoccoides (assembly GCF_002162155.2). Classification (NCBI taxonomy): domain Eukaryota; kingdom Viridiplantae; phylum Streptophyta; class Magnoliopsida; order Poales; family Poaceae; genus Triticum; species Triticum dicoccoides. Next base: position 609,962,916 of record NC_041386.1, read on the forward strand.
CTGAAGCTGGCGCGGCGTAGCATTGGCGTGAGGCGGAGCGCGGACGGCGGCAGAGAGCGACATCATCCAGCTTCAAAGCTGAGCTCCCCGAGCTGATCTAGGGCGGGGCATAAGAACCACTCGTCAAACTTGGGTTGGACCTTGCAGTTGGTACTGAACATGCGGATGTCAAGGCATCTGGCTGGCCCAGGGTGCGATGAAAGGATCTTGGAGACTACAGCGTTTGCAATCACCGTCGCAGAGGCAGCTATCGATGGTGAGGTTGAGGGGGATGCGGCGCCAGAGGGGGCGCCACCGCCGGGAGAGTAGGGCGGTCCACACGGCAGATTTGGTGGGGAGGAGGCCGATGATGACGAGCAACATGTCATCTGGAAGGCTGCTGATGAAGTCCAGGCTCGCCGGATGCGGTTTTGGCTTGAGCCGCCTCCGCTTGTTGGCTGCCTCGCCATCCATCTCAACCGGCGGCGACGCCAGTGTACACGTGTGCTGGTGTGTGTTGTGTGCTGGGTGTGCGCGAGTGCGTCCTTCTGTGCATGTCACCGTGTAGTGGTGAATTGTGCGCGAGTGCGTCCTTCACGCGCAAGAAGTTTGTCCTCAATGCGCCCTCAATTTACTAGCGTGTGGGGTGCTACCCTGAGTGGTTTTAACTTTGTTTACTTCACCGCGTGTCAGATGGGCCTCTAGTTTACCTATTTTCACCCACTGCCACATGGGCCAGCACACAAAGATACAGAACACGAGCTGACAAGGCAGCATGTGGACTGGTTGACCGGTCAACTAAACAATATATGGAGCTATACACTGACATAGTGAGCGTATAATCCGTCGGTATAGAGAGTTCGAGTGAGAGCGGAGGCCCGTGAGAGATAGCAGAGAGAGAGAGAGAGAGAGAGAGAGAGAGAGAGAGAGAGAAAGAGCTACTCCCTCCATTCGATAATGTAGTTCCAACATTTTTTTTAAAGTCAAACTTTTGAAACTTTGACCAAGTTTATAAAGAAATTACTTATATCTACAATACCAAAGATAAATGATAGTATGAAGTAAGTACATGTTGTGATGAATCTAATGATCGTTCCAGATGTAAATGTTTTTCTCCACATATACCTGGTCAAACTTTTCTGAGGTTTGACTTTTCAAAACATCCATATGCTTATGAACGTGACAGAGTCCCTAACTAGAGAGAGAGAGAGAGAGAAATAGAAAGAGTGAGTGAAAAAAGTGTGTGTGCGTGTGTGAAAGAGACATGGACAACACACTATAAAAGTAGAGAAAAAGCGTGTGTGTCTTATGCAAACATATCACACATGCATCTTCGACAACGGAGGCAAGGTGAGGAGATAGTGTGTGGTTGTTTGGAACCGAGAGAGAAAGACCCCTAGAACATGGCCAAGAGGGGTCTAACAAACAAGGGAGAGAGGTCGAGAGAGACGTTCGGAGAAAATGCAGGCATGGGGAGGAGAGAGTGTATGTTTGTCATAGAGAGATCCCCTGGAGATCGTGATGGGACTACATGTTGGAAATATGCCCTAGAGGCAATAATAAAAGCATTATTATTATATTTCCTTGTTCGTGATAATTGTCTTTTATTCATGCTATAATTGTATTATCCGGAAATCGTAATACACGTGTGAATACATAGACCACAATGCGTCCCTAGTAAGTCTCTAGTTGACTAGCTCGTTGGTCAACAGATAGTCATGGTTTCCTGACTATGGACATTAGATGTCATTGACAACGGGATCACGTCATTAGGAGAATGACGTGATGGACAAGACCCAATCCTAAGCATAGCACAAGATCGTGTAGTTCGTTTTGCTAGAGCTTTTCCAATGTCAAGTATCTCTTCCTTAGACCATGAGATCGTGTAACTCCCGGATACCGTAGGAGTGCTTTGGGTGTAACAAACGTCACAATGTAACTGGGTGACTATAAAGGTGCACTACAGGTGTCTCCGAAAGTGTCTGTTGGGTTGACACGGATCAAGACTGGGATTTGTCACTCCGTATGACGGAGAGGTATCTCTGGGTCCACTCGGTAATGCATCATCATAATGAGCTCAAGGTGACCAAGTGTTTGGTCACGGGATCATGCATTACAGTACGAGTAAAGTGACTTGCCGGTAACGAGACTGAACGAGGTATTGGGATACCGACGATCGAGTCTCGGGCTTGTAACGTACCAATTGACAAAGGGAATAGTATACGGGGTTGCTTGAATCCTCGACATCGTGGTTCATCCAATGACATCATCGAGGAGCATGTGGGAGCCAACATAGGTATCCAGATCCCGCTGTTGGTTATTGACCGGAGAGCCGTCTCGCTCATGTCTGCATGTCTCCCGAACCCGTAGGGTCTACACACTTAAGGTTCGGTGCCGCTAGGATTATTAGGAAGACTTGTATGTGATTACCGAATGTTGTTCGGAGTCCCGGATGAGATCCCGGACGTCACGAGGAGTTCCGGAAGGGTCCGGGGGTAAAGATTTATATATGGGAAGTTGTCATGCGGACACCGGAAAGTTTCGGGGCATATCGGTATTGTACCGGGGCCACCGGAGGGGTTCCGAGGGTCCACCGGGAGGGGCCACCCCTCTTGGTGGGCCACATGGGCCGCGTAGGGCAGGGCACCAGCCCCTGGAGGGCTGGGCGCCCTCCCCCCTTGGGCCCATGCGGCTAGGGTTGGGGGGGGGGGAACCCTAGAGGGGGCGCCCCCTTTGCTTGGGGGGCAAGTCCCCCCTCCCTGGCCGCCGCCCCCCTCTAGATCCCATCTAGAGGGGCCGGCCCCCCTTGCCCCTTCCCCTATAAATCGAGGGGTGAGGGGAGGGCTGAAACACACTACCCAAGGCGCAGCCCCTCCCCTCCCCAACACCTCTCCTCCTCCGTCACGAGCTTGGCGAAGCCCTGCCGGAGTACTGCTTCTCCACCAACACCACACCGTCGTGCTGCCATTGGAGCTGTCTTCCTCAACCTCTCCTTCCTTCTTGCTGGATCAAGACGGAGGAGACGTCGTTCGTTCCGTACGTGTGTTGAACACGGAGGTGCTGTCCGTTCGGCACTTGGTCATCGGTGATCTGAATCACGTCGAGTACGACTCCATCATCACTGTTCCCTCGAACGCTTCAGCACGCGAACTACAAGTGGTATGTAGATGCAAACTCACTCCCTTGACTCGATGCATAGATGAACTCATAGATGGATCTTGGTGAAATCGTAGGAAAAATTTTAATTTTTTGCAACGTTCCCCAACAGTGGCATCATGAGCTAGGTCTATGCGTAGTTCTCTATTGCACGAGTAGAACACATTTTTGTTGTGGGCGTAGATCTTGTCAACTTGCTTGCCACTACTAGTCTTATCTTGCTTCAGCGGTATTGTGGGATGAAGCGGCCCGGACCAACCTTACACGTACGCTTACGTGAGACCGGTTCCACCGACTGACATGCACTAGTTGCATAAGGTGGTTGGCGGGTGTCTGTCTCTCCCACTTTAGTTGAAGCGGATTCGATGAAAAGGGTCCTGATGAAGGGTAAATAGAAGTTGACAAGATCACGTTGTGGTTATTCGTAGGTAAGAAAACGTTCTTGCTAGAACCCAATTGCAGCCACGTAAAAGATGCAACAACAATTAGAGGACGTCTAACTTGTTTTTGCAGCAATTGTCATGTGATGTGATATGGCCAGAAGTTGTGATGAATGATGAATGATATATTGTGATGTATGAGATCATGTTCTTGTAATAGGAATCACGACTTGCATGTCGATGAGTATGACAACCGGCTGAAGCCATAGGAGTTGTCTTTATTTTTTGTATGACCTGCGTGTCATTGAAGAACGCCATGTAAATTACTTTACTTTATTGCTAAACGCCTTAGCCATAGAAGTAGAAGTAGCCGTTGGCGTGACAACTTCATGAAGACACAATGATGGAGATCATGGTGTCATGCCGGTGACGAAGATGATCATGGAGCCCCGAAGATGGAGATCGAAGGAGCTATATGATATTGGCCATATCATGTCACTATTATATAATTGCATGTGATGTTTATTATGTTTATGCATCTTGTTTACTTAGAACGACGGTAGTAAATAAGATGATCCCTTATAATAATTTCAAGAAAGTGTTCCCCCTAACTGTGCACCGTTGCTAAAGTTCGTCGTTTCGAAGCACCACGTGATGATCGGGTGTGATAGATCCTTACGTTCACATACAACGGGTGTAAGACAGATTTACACATGCAGAACACTTAGGGTTTAACTTGACGAGCCTAGCATGTACAGACATGACCTCGGAACACAAGAGACCGAAAGGTCGAACATGAGTCGTATGGAAGATACGATCAACATGGAGATGTTCATCGACGATGACTAGTCCGTCTCACGTGATGATCGGACACGGCCTAGTCGACTCGGATCGTGTAACACTTAGATGACTAGAGGGATGTCTAATATGAGTGGGAGTTCATTAAAATAATTTGATTAGATGAACTTAATTATCATGAACTTAGTCTAAAGCTTTTTGCAAAATATGTCTTGTAGATCAAATGGCCAACGCTCATGTCAACATGAACTTCAACGCGTTCCTAGAGAAAACCAAGCTGAAAGATGATGGCAGCAACTATACGTACTGGGTCCAGAACCTGAGGATCATCCTCATAGCTGCCAGGAAACAATATGTCCTAGAAGGACCGCTAGGTGACGCTCCCGTCCCAGAGAACCAAGACATTATGAATGCTTGGCAGTCTCGTGCTGATGATTACTCCCTCGTTCAGTGCGGCATGCTTTACAGCTTAGAACCGGGGCTCCAAAAGCGTTTTGAGCAACACGGAGCATATGAGATGTTCGAGGAGCTGAAACTAGTTTTCCAAGCTCATGCCCGGGTCGAGAGATATGAAGTCTCCGACAAGTTCTATAGTTGTAAGATGGAGGAAAATAGTTCTGTCAGTGAGCACATACTCAAAATGTCTGGGTTGCACAACCACCTGTCCCAGCTGGACATTAACCTCCCGGATGAGGCGGTCATTGACAGAATCCTTCAGTCACTCCCACCAAGCTACAAGAGCTTTGTGATGAACTACAATATGCAGGGGATGGTGAAGACCATTCCTAAAGTATTTTCAATGCTGAAGTCAGCAGAGGTTGAAATCAAGGAAGAACATCAAGTGTTGATGGTCAATAAGACCACTAAGTTCAAGAAGGGCAAGGGTAAGAAGAACTTCAAGAAGGACGGCAAAGATGTTGCCACGCCCGGTAAGCCAGTTGCCGGGAAGAAGTCAAAAATGGACCCAAGCCTGAAACTGAGTGCTTTTATTGCAAGGGGAAGGGTCACTGGAAGCGGAACTGCCCCAAATACTTAGCAGACAAGAAGGCCGGCAACACTAAAGGTATATTTGATATACATGTAATTGATGTGTACCTTACCAGTACTCGTAGTAACTCCTGGGTATTTGATACCGGTGTCGTTGCTCATATTTGTAACTCACAGCAGGAGCTGCGGAATAAGCGGAGACTGGTGAAGGACGAGGTGACGATGCGCGTCGGGAATGGTTCCAAGGTCGATGTGATCGCCGTCGGCACGCTACCTCTACATTTACCTACGGGATTAGTTTTAAACCTCAATAATTGTTATTTGGTGCCAAGTTTGAGCATGAACATTGTATCTGGATCTCGTTTAATACGAGATGGCTACTCATTTAAATCCGAGAATAATGGTTGTTCTATTTATACGAGAGATATGTTTTATGGTCATGCCCCGATGGTCAATGGTTTATTCTTAATGAATATCGAACGTAATGTTACACATATTCATAGTGTGAATACCAAAAGATGTAAAGTTGATAACAATAGTCCCACATACTTGTGGCACTGCCGCCTTGGTCACATTGGTGTCAAGCGCATGAAGAAACTCCATGCTGATGGACTTTTAGAGTCTCTCGATTATGAATCATTTGACACATGCGAACCATGCCTCATGGGCAAAATGACCAAGACTCCGTTCTCCGGAACAATGGAGCGAGCAACCAACTTGTTGGAAATCATACATACCGATGTGTGCGGTCCAATGAGTGTTGAGGCTCGCGGAGGATATCGTTATGTTCTCACTCTCACTAATGACTTGAGTAGATATGGGTATGTCTACTTGATGAAACACATGTCTGAGACCTTTGAAAAGTTCAAGGAATTTCAGAATGAAGTAGAGAATCAACGTGACCGAAAGATAAAATTCTTACGATTGGATCGTGGAGGAGAATATTTAAGTCACGAATTTGGTACACACTTAAGAAAATGTGGAATCGTTTCACAACTCACGCCGCCTGGAACACCTCAGCGTAACGGTGTGTCCGAACGTCGTAATCGCACTCTATTGGATATGGTGCGATCTATGATATCTCTTATCGATTTACTGCTATCATTTTGGGGATACGCTCTAGAGACAGCTACATTCACTTTAAATAGGGCACCGTCTAAATCCGTTGAGACGACACCGTGTGAATTATGGTTTGGGAAGAAACCTAAGCTGTCGTTTCGAAAAGTTTGGGGATGCGATGCTTATGTCAAGAAACTTCAACCTGAAAAGCTCGAACCCAAGTCGGAAAAATGCGTCTTCATAGGATACCCTAAAGAAACCATTGGGTATACCTTCTACTTAAGATCCGAGGGCAAGATCTTTGTTGCCAAGAACGGATCCTTTCTGGAAAAAGAGTTTCTCTCGAAAGAACTAAGTGGGAGGAAAGTAGAACTCGATGAAGTACTACCTCTTGAACAGGATAGTAGTGCAGCTCAGGAAAATGTTCCTGTGATGCCTACACCAACTGAAGAGGAAAATAATGATGATGGTCAAGGTACTTCAGATCAAGTTGCTACTGAACTTCGTAGGTCCACAAGGACACGTTCCGCACCAGAGTGGTACGGCAACCCTGTCCTGGAAATCATGTTGTTGGATAATGGTGAACCTTCGAACTATGAAGAAGCAATGGCGGGCCCAGATTCCAACAAATGGCTAGAAGCCATGAAATCCGAGATAGAATCCATGTATGAAAACAAAGTATGGACTTTGACTGACTTGCCCGATGATCGGCGAGCGATAGAAAACAAATGGATCTTTAAGAAGAAGACGGACGCGGATGGTAATGTCACCATCTGTAAAGCTCGACTTGTCGCTAAGGGTTATCGGCAAGTTCAAGGGATTGACTACGATGAGACTTTCTCTCCTGTAGTGAAGCTTAAGTCCGTCCGAATCATGTTAGCAATTGCCGCATACTATGATTATGAGATATGGCAGATGGATGTCAAAACGGTATTCCTCAACGGGCATCTTAAGGAAGAACTGTATATGATGCAGCCGGAGGGTTTTGTCGATCCTAAGAATGCTAACAAAGTATGCAAGCTCCAGCGATCCATTTATGGGCTGGTGCAAGCATCTCGGAGTTGGAACATTCGCTTTGATGAGATGATCAAAGCGTTTGGGTTTATGCAGACTTATGGAGAAGCCTGCGTTTACAAGAAAGTGACTGGGAGCTCTGTAGCATTTCTCATATTATATGTAGATGACATACTTTTGATGGGAAATGATATAGAACTTTTGGACAACATTAAGTCCTACTTGAATAAGTGTTTTTCAATGAAGGACCTTGGAGAAGCTGCTTATATATTAGGCATCAAGATCTATAGAGATAGATCGAGACGCCTCATAGGTCTTTCACAAAGCACATACCTTGATAAGATTTTGAAGAAGTTCAAAATGGATCAGTCCAAGAAGGGGTTCTTGCCTGTATTGCAAGGTGTGAGATTGAGCTCGGCTCAATGCCCGACCACGGCAAAAGATAAAGAAGAGATGAGTGTCATCCCCTATGCTTCAGTCATAGGATCTATTATGTATGCCATGCTGTGTACCAGACCTGATGTAAACCTTGCCGTAAGTTTGGTAGGAAGGTACCAAAGTAATCCCGGCAAGGAACACTGGACAGCGGTCAAGAATATCCTGAAGTACCTGAAAAGGACAAAGGACATGTTTCTCGTTTATGGAGGTGACGAAGAGCTCGCCGTAAAGGGTTACGTCGACGCTAGCTTCGACACAGATCTGGATGACTCTAAGTCACAAACCGGATACGTGTATATGTTGAATGGTGGAGCAGTAAGCTGGTGCAGCTGCAAGCAGAGCGTCGTGGCGGGATCTACATGTCAAGCGGAGTACATGGCAGCCTCGGAGGCAGCGCATGAAGCAATTTGGGTGAAGGAGTTCATCACCGACCTAGGAGTCATACCCAATGCGTCGGGGCCAATCAAACTCTTTTGTGACAACACTGGAGCTATTGCCCTTGCCAAGGAGCCCAGGTTTCACAAGAAGACCAGGCACATCAAGCGTCGCTTCAACTCCATCCGTGAAAATGTTCAAGATGGAGACATAGATATTTGCAAAGTACATACGGATCTGAATGTAGCAGATCCGTTGACTAAACCTCTCTCGCGAGCAAAACATGATCAACACCAGAACTCTATGGGTGTTCGATTCATCACAATGTAACTAGATTATTGACTCTAGTGCAAGTGGGAGACTGTTGGAAATATGCCCTAGAGGCAATAATAAAAGCATTATTATTATATTTCCTTGTTCGTGATAATTGTCTTTTATTCATGCTATAATTGTATTATCCGGAAATCGTAATACACGTGTGAATACATAGACCACAATACGTCCCTAGTAAGCCTCTAGTTGACTAGCTCGTTGGTCAACAGATAGTCATGGTTTCCTGACTATGGACATTAGATGTCATTGACAACGCGATCACGTCATTAGGAGAATGACGTGATGGACAAGACCCAATCATAAGCATAGCACAAGATCGTGTAGTTCGTTTTGCTAGAGCTTTTCCAATGTCAAGTATCTCTTCCTTAGACCATGAGATCGTGTAACTCCCGGATACCGTAGGAGTGCTTTGGGTGTACCAAACGTCACAACGTAACTGGGTGACTATAAAGGTGCACTACATGTGTCTCCGAAAGTGTCTGTTGGGTTGACACGGATCGAGACTGGGATTTGTCACTCCGTATGACGGAGAGGTATCTCTGGGCCCACTCGGTAATGCATCATCATAATGAGCTCAAGGTGACCAAGTGTTTGGTCACGGGATCATGCATTACAGTACGAGTAAAGTGACTTGCCGGTAACGAGACTGAACGAGGTATTGGGATACCGACGATCGAGTCTCGGGCTTGTAACGTACCGATTGACAAAGGGAATAGTATACGGGGTTGCTTGAATCCTCGACATCGTGGTTCATCCGATGACATCATCGAGGAGCATGTGGGAGCCAACATGGGTATCCAGATCCCGCTGTTGGTTATTGACCGGAGAGGCGTCTCGGTCATGTCTGCATGTCTCCCGAACCCGTAGGGTCTACACACTTAAGGTTCGGTGACGCTAGGGTTATTAGGAAGACTTGTATGTGATTACCGAATGTTGTTCGGAGTCCCGGATGAGATCCCGGACGTCACGAGGAGTTCCGGAAGGGTCCGGAGGTAAATATTTATGTATGGGAAGTTGTCATGCGGACACCGGAAAGTTTCGGGGCATATCGGTATTGTACCGGGGCCACCGGAGGGGTCCCGGGGGTCCACCGGGAGGGGCCACCCCTCTTGGTGGGCCACATGGGCCGCGTAGGGCAGGGCACCAGCCCCTGGAGGGCTGGGCGCCCACCCCCCTTGGGCCCATGCGGCTAGGGTTGGGGGGGAACCCTAGAGGGGGCGCCCCCTTTGCTTGGGGGGCAAGTCCCCCCTCCCTGGCCGCCGCCCACCCTCTAGATCCCTCTAGAGGGGCCGGCCCCCCTTGCCCCTTCCCCTATAAATAGAGGGGTGGGTGGAGGGCTGCAACACACAACCCAAGGCGCAGCCCCTCCCCTCCCCAACACCTCTCCTCCTCCGTCACGAGCTTGGCGAAGCCCTGCCGGAGTACTGCTTCTCCACCAACACCACGTCGTCGTGCTGCCGTTGGAGCTGTCTTCCTCAACCTCTCCTTCCTCCTTGCTGGATCAAGACGGAGGAGACGTGGTCCATTCCGTACGTGTGTTGAATGCGGAGGTGCTGTCCGTTCGGCACTTGGTCATCGGTGATCTGAATCACGTCGAGTACGACTCCATCATCACCGTTCCCTCGAACGCTTCCGCACGCGATCTACAAGTGGTATGTAGATGCAAACTCACTCCCTTGACTCGATGCTTAGATGAACTCATAGATGGATCTTGGTGAAACCATAGGAAAAATGTTAATTTTCTGCAACGTTCCCCAACACTACATGGGTGGGAGATCGAGTGACAAGGTGTGTGCGCGATAGAAGATGCCCCGAGAGATATCGAGATAGAAGTATGGATGGATGGATGGATGGAGACAATACATGTGTTCCTGATGGCTGGTGAGAGATAATCATACTTAGGGGGGAGTGCTTGCGCCTATGATGGAGTGAGGGATTATGGTACTTAGGGGGGTGCGTGTCACATGGAGAGAGAACAAGGGCGGAGAGTGTTGGATGGGTCTATATGTATAGCGCGAGCGAGACATGTGTATGTGTGAATCAGGGAGATATAAGGTCAGTTTGGTTTGCGTCCTGAGCATCTTTTGCCTGGCCTGGGGTTGTGCCTAGATTTCATGCACGCCTGTTTGGTTGCTACCCTGTGAAAAAGAAAGCCCGCCTGGCCTGGATTCCCTTGCACTTTAATTAGCCTGGGTGGACTCCAGACACTGCAAGTAGCCTGGCCCAGGCGACCGATTTCGAACGCCTGGCCGTGCCTGGCCATGCGGCCACGAGGCTAACAGCAGCCTGGATGGATATTTGCATTAAATAATTGTTGCATGGACTGATTGATGGGACGTTGATGCTTTGCCTGGCCTAGGCATGAACCAAAAGCTTCAGCACCACACAAGCATGGCCAGGCAGAAATATTTTACATCTCACGTCCACACCAGGCAGTACTGGCCATCAAGGCATGAGGATCAGGTCACGAACCAAACTGACCAATAAAGTTTGAGAGAGATTGAGGAGCCCCGATAAGGCTGAGTGGTGCGTCAGATAGCTAAGAGGGGGAAAGAGATATTCCATCCGCTCGATAATGCAGTGCATGTAAATTTTTTAGATGTCAAACTTTGGAAACTTTGATCAGGTTTACGCAAATGTTATTTATATCTACAATACCAAAGATTCGTCATACAAAACTACATCTCATGGTGAATCTAATGGTATATGTTTGTCGTTCTAGATGTAACTGTTTTTCTCCACATACATGGTCAAACTTTGTGTTGTTTGACTTCTCAATAAATCTATATGCTATGGACCGAGGAGAGTGCCTAAGTCGAGGCAGATCAAGTGCGTGTGAAGGAGAATGAGTAAGTGTGCAAAAAGAGTATGTGTGTGAAAGAGAAAGTGACAACAAATGATAAATTAGAGACAGAGTGTGTGTTTTCGTTTCTTATGCGAACATATCATGCATGCATCTCCGAGATAGAAAAGTGAGGCGAGGAGATACACGAAGATAGCTAGTGTGTGATTGTTTGCAACGGAGAGAGACACCCCTGTAGCACATGTCCAATAGAGGTCTAGCCAACAAGGAACAAAGGTCGAGAGGGACACATGGAGAACATGCACGCATGGGGAGGGAGAGAGGGTGTGTTTGTGATAGAGAGATCCCCTCGAGATCGTGAGGGAACTATATGAGTGGGAGATCGAGGGAGGTGCATGCACGATCGAAAGATGCCCTAAGAGAAATCAAGATAGACCATTGATGACCCACAAGTGTAGGGGATCTATCGTAGTCCTTTCGATAAGTAAGAGGTCGAACCCAACGAGGAGCGGAAGAGAATGATAAGCGATTTTCAGTAAGGTTTTCTCTGCAAGCACTGAAATTGTAGGTAATAGATAGTTTTGTGATAAAATAAATTGTAACGAGTAACAAGCAATGAAAGTAAAAAAAGTGCAGCAAGGTGGCCCAATCCTTTATGTAGCAAACTATAAGCCTGGACAATTTCTTATAATGAGGAAGGAGCTCCCGAGGACACATGGGAATTATCGTCAAGCTAGTTTTCATCACGTTCATATGATTCACGTTTGGTACTTTGATAATTTGATATGTGGGTGGACCGGTGCTTGGGTACTGCCCTTACTTGGACAAGCATCCCACTTGTGATTAACCCCTATTGCAAGCGTCCGCAACTACAAAAGAAGTATTAAGGTAAACCTAACCACAACATTAAACATATGGATCCAAATCAGCCCCTAACGAAGCAACGCATAAAGTAGGGTTTAAGCTTCTGTCACTCTAGCAACCCATCATCTACTTATTACTTCCCAATGCCTTCCTCTAGGCCCAAATAATGGTGAAGTGTCATGTAGTCGACGTTCACATAACACCACTAGAGGAAAAGATAACATACGTCTCATCAAAATATCAAATGAATATCAAATTCACATGACTCCTAATAGCAAGACTTCACCCATGTCCTCGGGAACAAACGTAACTACTCACAAAGCATATTCATGTTCATAATCAGAGGAGTAATAATATGCATTAAGGATCTGAACATATGATCTTCCACCAAGTAAACCAATTAGCATGAACTACAAGGAGTAATCAACACTACTAGCAACCCATAGGTACCAATTTGTGGTTTTGATACAAGATTGGATACAAGAGATGAACTAGGGTTTTGAGAGGAGATGGTGCTGGTGAAAATGTTGATGGAGATTGACCCCCTCCCGATGAGAGGATCATTGGTGATGATGATGGTGATGATTTCCCCCTCCCAGAGGGAAGTGTCCCCGGCAGAACAGCTCTGTTGGAGCTCTAGATTGGTTCCGCCAAGGTTCCGCCTCGTGGCGGCGGAGTTTCGTCCCGTAAGCTTGCCCACGATTTTTTCCATGTAAAAGCCCTCATATAGCAGAAGATGGACACCGGGGGGCCACCAGGGGGCCCAGGAGATAGGGGGTGCACCCAGTAGGGGTGGGCGCGCCCCCCACCCTCCTGGCCAGGGTGTGGGCCCCCTGATGTATTTCTTCCGCTCAATAATTCTTATTAACTCCAAAAACATGTTTCGTGGAGTTTCAGGATTTTTGGAGCAGTGCAGAATAGGTTTCCAATGTTTGCTCCTTTTCCAGCCAGAATTCCAGCTGCCGGCATTCCCCCTCTTCATGGTAAACCTTGTAAAATAAGGGAGAATAGACATAAGTATTGAGATATAATGTGTAATAATAGCCCATAATGCAATAAATATTGATATAAAAGCATGATGCAAAATGGACGTATCAACTCCCCCAAGCTTAGACCTCGCCTGTCTCAAGCGAAAGCCGATATCGAAAAATATGTCCACATGTTTAGAGATAGAGGTGTCGATAAAAATAAAATACGGACATGAGGGCATCATGATCATTCTTGTAACAGCAACATATATATATTATCATATGATTTCTTATACTCAAGTAACAATCAATTCACAATGTCAAGTATGGTTCAAAAACTTCGTTGACAACTAACAAACTATAATCTCAGTCATTGAAGCAATTGCAATTTATCATAACATCAGAAAGAGTCAACAATAGAGCCTTTTCAGCAAGTCCACATACTCAACTATATTGTAGTCTTCTACAATTGCTAACACTCACGCAATACTTGTGGTTATGGAGTTTCATCCGGACACTGAGAAAGATAGGGGCTTATTGTGTTGTCTCCCAAAGTATTCACCTTTAGGTGATGTCAACAATAATAGCCTATGCTAACTTACATCCAGTTGGATATATATATATATATATATATATATATATTATGATCTTTCAAACACGAGGAGCTTGCCAAAGGATAAAATGAAAAAGGGAAAGGTGAAGATCACCTTGACTCAAGCATAAAGTAAAAACATAAAGTAAAAGATAGGCCCTTCGCAGAGGGAAGCAGATGTTGTCATGTGCGTTTAGGGTTGGATACACAAAATCTTAATGCAAAAGAACGTCACTTTATATTGCCCCTTGTATGTGGACCTTTATTATGCAGTCTGTCGCTTTTATTGCTTCCACAATAAGATCGTATAAAGCTTATTTCCTCTGCACTAATAAGTCATACATATTTAGATAGCAATTTTTATTGCGTGCAACATGACAACTTACTTGAAGGATCTTACTCAATCCATAGGTAGGTATGGTGGACTCTCATCACAAAACTGGGTTTAAGGATATTTGGAAGCACAAGTAGTATCTCTACTTAGTGCAAGGAATTTGGCTAGCATGAGGGGGAAAGGCAAGCTCAACATGTTTGGAAGGTCAACGACAATATACTTTAACTGAGATGTGAGAAAACATAAGCCATTACGTTGTCTTCCTTGTCCAATGTCAACTCTTTTAGCATGTCATACTTAATGAGTGCTCCCAATCATAAAAGATGTCCAAGATAATATATTTGTATGTGAACCTCTCTTTCCTTATCACTTCCTATTAATTGCAACGATGACCAAAACTATGTTTATCAACTCTCAACAACTTTTATGCCTCATACTTTCTATGTGTGAAGTCATCACTAACCATAAGATCAATATGAACTCTTTTATTCTTTCTACTTTCTCAAGATCATAGCAAGATAGCAAAGCCCTTGACTCAACACTAATCTTTATTATAGATAGCTCACAGACTCGATTACATAAAGAGATCACAAAGCAAAACTCAAAACTACTTGATAACAAAACTTCAATCTACTAGATCAAGATACTACTAAAAGGATCGAACTAAATAAAATGGTAAAGATAGGAATGTGATAGTGATACGATACCGGGGGACCTCCCCCAAGCTTGGCAGTTGCCAAGGGGAGTGCCCATACCCATGTAATTATGTCCTCGGAGGTGATGGAGGTGGTGATGATGATGGTGGATAATCACACATCAAGCGTAAAAGCTCCTCCAACTTGCGGATAATGCCCTTGAGTCCGGCGATATGATCCTTCAACAAAATATTCTCATACGTGAGATACTTGTTCTGTATGTGAGCTAACTCAACCATCTTGAAAGCTTCAATCTCTGTTGGAGTAAAGAGGTTAGGTAAAGGTTGAGGGATGTCTTCTTCTTTCACCGCCGGAGCTTGAACCTCCATGACCTTCTTGATTCCTTCATCCTTGTCGATCTCCTCCGGCAGGGGCAGATCTGGAGCTAATCTTACCCTGAAGCACCACTTAACTATGGCATAAAATTTTCAAGCGAGGATGCAATGAATAAAGAAATGTTTCAGATCTTTTAACACGAATTACAGAACATAATATAAGTCGGTTTATGAAAAAGTAAATGTAAGAGGTAAACGGCTTAATAAAACAGTAAAACAAATGACAATTTACTTCAAAAGGATGTCTTGCATTCTTAGATTCCAAAACACCTCATCACACACCAAGACTCGATAACCTACAGTATAAAAACTAGTATTGAATTTTCAAGTAGAAGTGTGGAACATAATAAAATGCACAAATGGAAGTACGTTAATTTGCTTTTTTTTATGAATTACCTTCAGTAAACTCTTTTCCTTCTAGCCATGAAATACTCAACCACTTGATCATTGGTGACCTTTTTCATCTCTTCTTTCTCCACATAACAAATAACATCATCACTCAAGTTGTCATCATTGAGGCGACTGCCAAGTCAGTTTTGACCAATTTCATTGCTGAAAAGCACCTCTCAACTTTAGCAGTAGCAATAGGCAACACAATTACTAGTTTCAACAACCGATAAAACAAAGGATACATAATATGTCTCCTTGTTTGCACCATTTTTTTTGAAAGCTCGGTGATTGTTGCTATGTTGGAAAAGTTATCATCTGTGCGCACATTAGCAATATAGAGACGTAGATCCTTATCAAGATCTCGCAAATCCTCGGAATCAAAATCCTGAGGGTATAGTTTAGCCAAACTCATGAGATTATCCAAACTGAAATCACGAAATGAGTCTCTTGGACTCAAAGCGGCTGACAAAACAAGCAAATTAGAGGACGCCTCACTGAACCTGCAGTCAAGCTCTTGAACTAGCCAATCAAAAACATCGTTGAAGGAATCAACCTAATAGTGATGTTTGTTGGTAATTCCAGTTACCTGCCTTCTCTTTTTTGGATTAACATATGCTTCTTCCATGTCCAACTCTACAATATCATGTTTCTCACAAAACACATGAACATCACCTAGCATAGATTCCCATCCATCTTCTCTAAGTTCATTCAAAACTGTTCTAGTTGACTTGACACATTTCATGGCATTTACTATGTCTTGATCCTTCCGCTGCAATGCTAATGACAATGTGTTGGTAGTACTGAGGATTGTCAACATGAAATGCAAGTAGAAGACAAAGTCAAAAGATTGAAAGTACACTAGAAGACCGATTGCTTGGTCTCTATTTGTTCTGTCAGTGTCTTCTTCTTCAACAAATTCAAGAACTTTAATAACTGACCTGAACATGGCAACCAAACTCTTAAGTGTTTTAGCATGTGAACCCCAACGAGTGTCTCCGGGTCTTTGAAGACACTGCTCTTGATTCTGACATGTTCCTGTTGTAAGCTGCCCACACCCTAAAGCCTTGCTCACTTCTTCAAGATTTATATCTCTAATCATGTCTCTTCTCTTGGAAGAACCACCCACAACATTTAACAAGGTAGAAATCATACCGAAGAAATTACTAATTCGTTTATGCTTTCTTACAACAGCCACAACAACTAACTGGAGTTGGTGAGCAAAGCAATGAACATAATAAGTTGTGCTACTTTCTCTCATGATTAATGATTTGAGACCATTAAACTCACCTCGCATGTTGCTGGCACCATCGTACCCTTGTCCTCTAACTTGATTGTAGCTCAGCTTATATTTTGCAAAAAGATAGTCAATTGAACTCTTGAGGTACAAAGAAGTTGTTTCTTTCACATGAACAAGACTAACAAAGCTTTCTTTAGAATCTCCGGAACTATCAACATACCGCAAGGCCACAACCATTTGTTCTTTGCAAGAGGCATCTCTGGACTCATCAACAAGCAAGCAAAACATATTATTCTGAACTTCTTTGAGAATAGATTGGACTAGCACATGGGCAAAACCTTCAACAATATCTTTCTGGACTTGAGGAGCGGCCATAACAGCATTCTTTGCAGCATCTTTTCCCATAGCCTTGCCAACAACTGGATCATGCTCAGCTAAGAAATCACGAACTTCCAAGAAATTACCTTTATTGTGCGAGTTCTTTGACTCATCATGGCCCCGGAAAGGCAACCCTTGCTTCAACAATAGTCTAATCGTGTCAATTGCGGCATTCAGTCGAGTAAAATATGCAACCTTCGAAGCTTCACCTCGAAATTGCATAGCAACATCAATGTGTTCATCTCTTTTTAGTAGAGCGGTACATTTTTTCATTGCTTGATCATGGACACTACCTGGCTCGCCAACATGATCTTTTAGCCTTGATGGAATGCTCCAGGTATCCCAACCATTCAGAACAAATGCCTCATACCCAGCTTCTTTCTTGTGGCCATGATCCCTAAATAAGAAACAACAAAAGCAATATGCTTTTTTCTTCTCTTTGTTGTATTCAAGCCAACTCTCATGATCATCAAACCATTCAGGATTGAACCTTCTCCTCTTAGGCCCAAAGTTTGAATATGGAAAATCGATATCTTTTGGCTGACAAGGTCCATTAAGCAAATACTTTCTTCTTACCAAGTCTTTCAAATTTGGATGATAATGTTCTATCAATTTCCTCTTGCCTGGATCATATTGAATCTCCTCCTCCCAATTCATGTCTTCTGGATCATCTTGTGATGGTGCCTTTCTTTTGAGAAGAAACTTGTCCATTGTCTGCATTTAACAAATAAAATTACAACAGAGAACAAAAATTGATCTACTAGCTACAAGTTAATACATACAACTGTTTGCAACTTATAAAAGCATTTATGAAGAATGACACACAAATGGGGTACCAAGCAGAATGCGAATCAAGTATGACTAATTGACTACAATTAGGTAAAAATACTCAAAGTGATGTTGCTACTTCCCTAAAGCAATAATAAGGCCTAAAACAGAGGGGTCCTAGGAGGAAAAATTTTACGGCGTGCGGCGTAGTCGGCTAGTCGCGTCTCGCGTTGGAGGAGTTCGGCGTCCGGCGTAGTGCCGTTGATCGGCGGTCTTCTGGTTGCCGGCACCCGGCTGGCCGCTGCTGCACGAACGCCGGCCGCCCAGCCGCCAAGAACAGATCGCGGGAGATGAGAAGACTATAGGATTGGGATCTGGGGTCGCTGTTTTTTTTTCTCGAGTAGAAAACTGAAAAGTCACGATCACGTACTAGAAGACCGAACGCCCAGCCGCAGCCGTACCTGAATCCGCGAGTTGGGCTCCGAGAGCGTACGCGCGTGCCTCGGAGTTGGTGCGGCCTGGTTTCATTGGTTTCATGGGCCACCCTAATGCACACTCGATGGGCCACCCTATTGCCTCGGGCCATATACCTTATAATTAGCACTAAATTTTCTTTTGGACCCTATAGCCTGTGCTACAGGGTTGGCCCATTGGGCTCCGCCCATGTCCTCCGGTTCTTCTCTTTTCAGCTCTATCTTCAATAGCCAAGCATCCTTGTCTTCGTTGTTGTAGGAGGGTGACGTCATAGTGCTCTAGATCTACAACGGAAACAGCTCGAAACGAAAACAGAGGAGATTTGTGTGATACGGTGGTCAAAACCTTCGGGAGTATATATAATGAATTTTTACCGACCAAAATACGTAACGTGCAATAAAACGGAGTCTGGGAGGCACACGAGGTGTCCACGAGATAGGGGCGCGCCCAGTAAGGGTGGGCGCGCCCTCCACTCTCGTGGGGGCCTCGTGTCCCTCTCGGACTACTTCTTTCTTCCTAAATTTCTTAAATATTCCAAAACTGGTAAAAATTGCCATTGGAGTTGTTTCAGAGTCGGTTTACCTACCGTACCACATACCTATTCCTTTTTGGAGTCTGGAACGTTCTGGAAAGTGTCCCTTATGTATTCCTCCGGGGTTATGGTTTCAATAATATTAGTTTCAACATTGATAGGATTACCTGAAATATAATGTTTAATTCTTTGACCGTTCACCACCCACGGACTTGTGCCTTCGAAGTTGTTGATTTTTATAACACCAGAACGATATACCTCCTTGATAACATAAGGACCTTCCCATTTAGAGATAACTTTTCCTGCAAAAAATCTTAAACAAGAGTTGAATAATAACACATAATCTCCTATGTTAAACTCACGCTTTTGTATCCTTTTGGCATGCCAGCGTTTGACTTTTTCTTTGAATAGCTTAGCATTCTCATAGGCTTGGTGAGAGAGTCCCGGACTAGGGGGTGTCCGGATAGCCGAACTACCATCATCGGCCGGGCTCCAAGACTATGAAGATACAAGATTGAAGACTTCGTCCCGTGTCCGGATGGGACTTTCCTTGGCGTGGAAGGCAAGCTTGGCGATACGGATATGTAGATCTCCTACCTTTGTAACCGACTCTGTGTAACCCTAGCCCTCTCCGGTGTCTATATAAACCGGATGGCTTTAGTCCATAGGACGAACAACAATCATACCATAGGCTAGCTTCTAGGGTTTAGCCTCCTTGATCTCGTGGTAGATCTACTCTTGTAACCCACATCATCAATATTAATCAAGCAGGACGTAGGGTTTTACCTCCATCAAGAGGGCCCGAACCTGGGTAAAAACATCGTGTCCCTCGTCTCCTGTTACCATCCGCCTAGACGCACAGTTCGGGACCCCCTACCCGAGATCCGCCGGTTTTGACACCGACATTGGTGCTTTCATTGAGAGTTCCTCTGTGTCGTCACTGATAGGCTCGATGGCTTCTTTGATCATCAACGATGATGCAGTCCAGGGTGAGACCTTCCTCCCCGGACAGATATTCGTATTCGGCGGCTTCGCACTGCGGGCCAATTCGCTTGGCCAGCTGGAGCAGATCGAAGGCTACGCCCCTGGCCGTCAGGTCAGATTTGGAAGTTTGAACTTCACGGTTGACATCCGCGGGGACTTGATCCTCGACGGATTCGAGCCACAGCCGAGCGTGCCGTACTGTCACGATGGGCATGATTTAGCTCTGTAGCCGGACAGTACCCTGGAGGCCGCACTCAAACCCGCTCCGATCTTCGACTCGGAGCCGGCTGCGCAGACCAAGGATGGATGGCTAGACACCGCCTCGGGGGCTGCAACCTCTACGGCGATAGAGCCGAACACCGATCTTGTCCCCCATGAAGCTCATGACTCCGAGGTGTCGGACTCCTTGCCGGACTCCGGACCTCCCGCGCCCCCTCCAGTCAAATCCGATTGGGTGCCGATCATGGAGTTCACCGCGGCGGACATCTTTCAACACTCACCTTTTGGCGACATCTTGAGTTCGCTAAAGTACCTCTCGTTATAAGGAGAGGCCTGGCCGGACTGCGGCCAGGACGGTTGGGATGCGGACGACGAAGAAATTCAGAGCCCACCCACCACCCACTTGGTAGCCACTGTCGATGATCTAACCGACATGCTAGATTACGACTCTGAGGACATCAACGGTATGGACGACGATGCCAGAGACGACCAAGAACCAGCTCCCACCGGGCACTGGAAAGCCACCTCTTCATACGACATATACATGGTGGATATCCCAAAGGATGGGAACGGCGAAGGAATAGCGGAGGATGACCCCTCCAAGAAACAGCCCAAGCATCAGCGTCAGCGGCGCCGCTCTAAATCCCGCCATAGCAAGAATGAGGATTCCGGCACCGGAGACAATAATACACCGAATAGCGCCGAAGACAACCCACTCCAGCAAGATCCAGCACAGGAGGAGGGGGACGCCAGCCCTCATGAGAGAGCGGCCGAAGAAGAGGTAGAGGACTATATGCCTCCCTCCGGAGACGAGGCAAGCCTCGACGACGACGAATTCGTCGTGCCTGAGGATCCCGTCGAACAGGAGCGTTTCAAACGCAGGCTTATGGCCACGGCAAACAGCCTCAAGAAAAAGCAGCAGCAGCTTAGAGCTGATCAAGATCTGCTAGCCGACAGATGGACCGAAGTCCTCACGGCCGAAGAGCATGAACTCGAATGCCCCTCCAAAAGCTACCCCAAACGTAAGCTGCTCCCCCGATTAGAGGTGAAGGCATATGATCCCGCTTCACCAGGAGACAATACGGCTGATCGACCACCCCGTGGTCGCGACAGAGAGGCCTCAAGGCCCTTCACTAAACCCGTACCCCGGCATCGCTCGAAAAGCACAAGGCCACAGGGGAGCACTCCGGACCTGCGCGACATATTGGAGGATAAGGCAAGACAATCAAGATCGATCTATGGATCACATGGGCGCCCCACGATACGTGACGATCACCGTCACCCCGGACACAGTAAGTCCGGCCGGGCTGAACACAACAGACAAAGCTCTTTTGAGCTCCGTCGCGATATCGCCCAGTACAGAGGCACCGCACACCCACTGTGCTTCACAGATGAGGTAATGGATCATCAAATCCCAGAAGGGTTTAAACCCGTCAATATTGAATCTTATGATGGCACAACAGACCCCGCGGTCTGGATTGAGGACTATCTCCTCCACATCCACATGGCCCGCGGAGACGATCTCCACGCCATCAAATATCTCCCACTCAAACTTAAAGGACCAGCCCGGCACTGGCTTAACAGCTTGCCAACAGAGTCAATCGGGAGTTGGGAGGACCTGGAAGCCGCATTCCTCGATAACTTCCAAGGCACGTACGTGCTACCACCAGATGCAGATGACCTAAGCCACATAATTCAGCAGCCAGACGAATCGGCCAGACAATTCTGGACACGGTTCTTAACCAAGAAAAACCAAATCATCGACTGTCCGGATGCCGAGGCCCTCGCGGCCTTCAAGCATAACATCCGCGACGAGTGGCTTGCCCAGCACCTGGGACAGGAAAAGCCGAAATCCATGGCAGCCCTTACATCACTCATGACCCGCTTCTGTGCGGGTGAGGACAGCTGGCTAGCACGCAGCAACAACCTCAATAAAAATGCTGGCAGTCCAGATATCAAGGACCGTAGTGGCAGGTCGCGTCGCAACAAAAATAAACGCCGCATTAACGGCGATAACAGTGAGGATACGGTAGTCAATGCCGGATTCAGAGGCTCTAAACCCGGTCAACGGAAAAAGCGATTCAAAAGAACAACTCAGGGTCCGTCCAATTTGGACCGAATTCTCGACCGCTTGTGCCAGATACATGGCACCCCTGAAAAGCCAGCTAACCACACCAATAGGGACTGTTGGGTGTTCAAGCAGGCAGGCAAGTTAATTGCCGAAAACAGCGACAAGGGGCTACATAGCGACGACGAGGAAGAGACCCGACTGCCGAACAATAGAGGACAGAAGGGTTTCCCCCCACAGGTGCGGACGGTGAACATGATATATGCCACGCACATACCCAAAAGGGAGCGGAAGCGTGCACTCAGGGATGTATACGCGATGGAGCCAGTTGCCCCGAAGTTCAATCCACGGTCCTCTTGCCCGATCACCTTTGACTGAAGGGACCACCCCACCAGCATTCGACATGGTGGGTTCGCCGCATTGGTTCTAGACCCAATCGTCGATGGATTTCATCTCACCAGAGTCCTGATGGATGGCGGCAGTAGCCTAAACCTGCTTTATCAGGACACGGTGCGCAAAATGGGCATAGACCCCTCAAGGATTAAACCTACCAAGACAACCTTTAAAGGCGTCATACCAGGTGTAGAAGCCAATTGTACAGGCTCAGTTACACTGGAAGTGGTCTTCGGATCCCCGGATAAATTCCAAAGCAAGGAGTTAATCTTCGACATAGTCCCGTTCCGCAGCGGCTATCATGCCTTGCTCGGACGTACCGCGTTCGCGAAGTTCAACGTGGTGCCGCACTACGCATACCTCAAGCTCAAGATGCCAGGCCCTAGAGGAGTCATCACGGTCAACGGAAACACTGAACGCTCCCTCCGAACGGAGGAACATACAGCGGCTCTCGCGGCAGAAGTACAAAGCAGCCTTTTAAGGCAATTCTCGAGTCCGGCTGCTAAGCGGCCGGACACAACACGACCACCTGGCATGTTCTGAGCACACATAGCAGTGCGGCCCCAACCCCAGCCCCTGTAAAACATTAAGACAGACCCTTCGCGTACTCCATTACGCTCTGAAGATACCATGGGCATGGGGCAAGGGGCTCGACCACGATAAGCCCAGACTGCGGCTCAACCGCACCAGGGGCTCTTAAGTGTGTCGTTTCTTTTTATTTTCCTTTTATTTTTTACCTACAGGACTCCGTTCGTCAGAGGCATTGTCCAGCAGCAGACATGCCGAACCCACGATGCAACAGCCAGGGAAGGAGAAAGGCTACAACGAAAACCCAGGTAGTCTCCATCATGAGCATTAAATCTGTTTTATGCATTATTCCGTAGCCTACCCCTGGAGGGGGACATGTTAAACAGTCCCATCCCTTGCTTACCGCACCACTTGTATCGTCCTGCACTTACAGCAGTTTTTATTGAATAAAGCAATGCAGCACATTTTTGCTTCTAATTGCATTTCTTTCTTACAGATATGTTCATCTATGACATGTTGCATCCGTATGTTTTGGTACGGCTAAATACACCAGGGGCTTATGTTTCCCGCGTTATGGTGTGATAAGTCCGAACACTTTCACAAGTGCGGCACCCCGAACTTATAGCATTATATGCATCGGCTCCGAATCATGTTCTTGGGTCAATAGTTGGGTTTGCCCGGCTCCCATGTTTTGGTACCTTACGTTCCGTTTTATCGGCTAAGGTAGCACTAGGAGAACCACTGCAATTGCGCCCCAATTGAGCTGGGTTAACGCCTCAGTGGAGAAAGCTAAAACTGACCGTCATGATGAGGCGAGAGCTGGTCGCTGTTCGAGAGGTTCTTTGCGAGTCCCTAAAGACTTATGCTGCTTCGAGCAAGGAGCCGGATTCTGTCCGGCCAAGGCGTGGATAGCGCCCCAAATTCGGCCTTCCGAAAACTAGGGGCTTCGCCGAAATTTAAAATTATAGAATTCTATGGCCAAGTGAGAGTGTTCAAGCATTATAAGTCCGGTTGCCTTGTTCGTTGTGTTGAGCGCCTCCCTAAATGGACCCAAAAATGGGAACAAGAGCGCTCGAGTTTATCCCGAACACCCCAGCACTCGTGGCATGGGGGCTGAAGCCGACGACTTGCCATCTCTCAGATTTGATAAATAGCCGCACAGAAGGTAATATTTTAAATTAACAAGTGTTGCTTAGCGCATATGAACCAAGTTTTCAGCGCACAGGATAACAAAATGCGAGTCTACTCAAATATTACATCTTTGGAGCACTCACCCGCAATAGTGCGGGCGCCCTTCAGCACACTCTTATAATACATCTCGGGCATACGATACTCCTTGCCCTCTGGTGGTGGGTCCGTCACAAGCTTCTGGGCATCCATCTTGCCCTAGTGCACCTTTGCGCGGGCAAGGGCCCGACGGGCACCTTCAATACAGGCGGAGTGCTTGATGACTTCAACCCACGGGCACGCATCCACCAGCCGCCGCACCAGGCCGAAGTAGCTCCCAGGCATGGCCTCCTTAGGCCACAACCGAACTATGAGGCCCTTCATGGCCTGTTCGGCCGCCTTGTGGAGCTCGACCAGCTGCTTCAGCTGGTCGCTAAGGGGCACCGGATGTTCGGCCTCAGCATACTGAGACCAGAAGACCTTCTCCGTCGAGCTCCCCTCCTCGGCCCGGTAGAATGCGGCAGCATCGGACACGCTGTGAGGAAGATCTGCGAACGCTCCTGGAGAGCTCCGAATTCGGGTAAGCGACAGGTAATTCACACTCACATGCTTACTTTGCATGAAAAATGCCTTACCCGCTGCTATTTTCTTTACCGCCTCGATCTCCTGGAGGGCCTTGTAGGCTTCGGCCTTAGCGGCTTTGGCACTCTCAAGAGCCGTTGCAAGCTCAGACTCTCGAGTCTTCGAGTCACGCTCCAGGCTCTCATGTTTCCTCACGAGATCCTGGAGTTCTTGTTGTACCTCCGCCACCTGCGCCTCCTGTTTCTCTCGCTCGGTGCGCTCCGCAGCCGCATTGCGTTCGGCCGCGGCCACCGCCTCCTTCAGGGTCACCACCTCGTTAGTGGCCCCTGCAATACCCCAGTTATCCTTGTCATTTTTCTTGCAACCAAATCCTTTTCTGTAAGGTACAATTTTCATAAGGTATTACTCACCTTCTTTTTCCTCGAGCTGCTTCTTGGCATGGCCGAGCTCGTTCTTAGACCGCTCGAGGTTTTCCTTCAAAGTTTTGACCTCCGCAGTCAGTGCGGCAGAGGTTAGCAGCACAGCCTGCAATCCCATATTGACATATTTTCATGACTCCCGCGTTTATCTTTCTAAAGATCCTCAGTCTGGCTTTTCTTTCCGAACACCGAACCAAGCATCAGGGGCTACTGTCTATGCGGTACCATTTTACATATATTGAAATTCTTACCTCAAAGCCTGTTAGAAGGCTGCTGCAGGCTTTGCTCAGCCCGTTCTTGGCAAGCTGAACTTTCTGAATCACCGCACTCATAACAGTGCGGTGTTCCTCTTCAATAGAGGCGCTATTGAGTGCCTCTAGCAAATTATCCGGCACCTCCGGTTGGACGGAGGCAGCCGGCGTCGCGGTCTTGCCCTTCTTACGAAGGGGTCGCCCGCCGGACTCCGGAGCCACTATGGGTTCCGGGGATGAGTCCGGTGCAAAGTCCGGGAGGTTGTCCCGTGACACCTTCGGGGCCCTCTCCTCCTGGTGGGTCCCTTCCTGGGATCCCACCTCGGCATCGTCCGCATCACGGGGGGTGGAGGCAGTTGGAAGAGAATCCATATCCGACGCCCCTAGGGACCCGCTCGACGAAGTGGGGAGATCATCCTTAGGCGGACTGCAGGGTTGTATGCGGCATTAGAAAGACATAATGTGGCGGAAAATGAAAACCTTGAAGTTATTCGGGAGTCCGGATACTTACGATGTCGCCAGAGGCTTGGCCCTTGGAGGCCAGTCCTCGTCGTCGTCACTGGCGTTGGCGGAACAGTCCGGGGGAAGAGTTTTTCCCCTCTTGGACCCTTCGGCCTCCCTTGTTGGGGAGGCCTTCCTTTTCTTCCCTCCCCCCGCTGGGGGAGAGGCTTTCTTCTTCTCCTCCTCGCCTTGGTGGGAGGAGTCGGCCTCGGATTCATCGTCCGATAGCACCTAAAAACGGGAACTCTTCCGAGTCCCCGTGGCCTTCTTCTTGGCCTTCTTTTCTGGCACCACGTGGGGTGCCGGAGCCATCAGCCCCGTTAGGCGGGCGTCAGCTGGGTCCTCTAGCAATGGGGCCGGACAGATAGCCTGTGCGGCCTTCTTCAGCCAGTCCTGTCAAAGGAAAGGGAGTTTAGATCCCGCATAGAGTCAAACTATGAATAACAAGCGTCCCGTAAAGGACAATATCACTTACCTCGTCAGCTGGACGCTGCGAGCTGAATCCGCGATCTTCGGTAGCGGATGCGGGAGCCTCGGCGCCCTTGAACAGCACCTTCCAGACCTCTTCGTACGTAGTGTCGAAGAGCCCATTCAAAGTCTGGTGTTGCGCCGGATCGAACTCCCACATGTTGAAGCCCCGTCGTTGGCACGGGAGAATCCGACGGATGAGCATGACCTGGACTACGTTGACAAGCTTGAGCTTCTTGTCCACCAGCTTCTGGATACAGGCTTGGAGTCCGGTCAGCTCCTCCGAATCCCCCCAGATCCGGCAACTCTCTTTCCAGGAGGTGAGCCGTGTAGGGATACCGGATCTGAATTTTGGGGCCGCTGCCCAATCAGGGTCACGCGGCTCGGTGATGTAGAACCACCCCGATTGCCACCCCTTAATGGTTTCCATGAAAGTACCCTCCAGCCACGTAACGTGGGACATCCTGCCCACCATGGCGCCTCCGCACTCCGCTTGGATGCCCTTCACAACCTTTGGCTTGACACTGAAGGTCTTGAGCCACAAGCCAAAGTGGGGCTGGATGCAGAGGAAGGCCTCGCACACGACGATAAACGCCGAGATGTTGAGGATAAAATTCGGGGCCAGATCATGGAAATCTAGGCCGTAGTAGAACATGAGCCCCCGGACAAAGGGATGAAGTGGGAAGCCCAGTCCGCGGAGGAAATGGGGAAGGAATACTACCCTCTCATGGGGCCTAGGGGTGGGGATGAGCTCTCCCTCGTCGGGGAGCCGATGCGCGATGTCGCTGGACAAGTATCCGGCGCTGCGCAGCTTCTGGATATGCCCCTCTGTGATGGAGGAGGCCATCCACTTGCCTCCCGCTCCGGACATATTTGGAGAAGGTTGAGGTGAGATGTGCGGGCTTGGGCGCTAGAGCTCGAGTTCGCAGAGATGGATAAGCCAAGGAGGAAGAAGGCGCAGGTAAAAAGGTTGGATCTTTATCCCCTTATATGGGCGGACGGAAACATGCGTCCCCACCGGCCTGATAAAACTCGCTTATCTCCCAAGCGCCGCAATCAATGGCACGATTGGGTTACCCACGTCCGTATTGATGGGAATCCCGGAATAAGGGGAACACGATCTCTTCTTCGACAAGACGTGCCAAGGAAACCGCCTCGCTAAACGCGCTGAGATGGAACAATAAAAACAATTTGAAGGCTTGGTAGTGGTGTGACGTTACGCCACAAAATACGTCAGCAGATTGAACTTGTGTAATATTATTCTCTCTACGGTTGTATGTGGAATTTATTTTTGCAGAGCCGGACACTATCCTGGTGTTCACGATCTTCTATAAATTATTCGGAGGAGGAACCCGCCTTGCAATGCCGAAGACAATATGCGCGCCGGACTCGTCGTCATTGAAGCCTGGTTCAGGGGCTACTGAGCGAGTCCCGGACTAGGGGTGTCCGGATAGCCGAACTACCATCATCGGCCGGACTCCAAGACTATGGAGATACAAGATTGAAGACTTCGTCCCGTGTCCGGATGGGACTTTCCTTGGCGTGGAAGGCAAGCTTGGCGATACGGATATGTAGATCTCCTACCTTTGTAACCGACTCTGTGTAACCCTAGCCCTCTCCGGTGTCTATATAAACCGGATGGCTTTAGTCCATAGGACGAACAACAATCATACCATAGGCTAGCTTCTAGGGTTTAGCCTCCTTGATCTCGTGGTAGATCTACTCTTGTAACCCACATCATCAATATTAATCAAGCAGGACGTAGGGTTTTACCTCCATCAAGAGGGCCCGAACCTGGGTAAAAACATCGTGTCCCTCGTCTCCTGTTACCATCCGCCTAGACGCACAGTTCGGGACCCCCTACCCGAGATCCGCCGGTTTTGACATCGACACTTGGGTTCTCCATTCATCAAGTGAGCTAATATCAAACAACCTCTTCTCACCGGCAAGTTTGAAGTCATAGTTGAGCTCTTTAATAGCCCAATATGCTTTATGTTCAAGTTCAAGAGGTAAATGACATGCTTTTCCATAAACCATCTTATAAGGAGACATACCCATAGGATTTTTGTATGCAGTTCTATAGGCCCATAATGCATCATCAAGTTTTTTGGACCAATTCTTTCTAGATTTATTGATAGTCTTTTGCAAAATTAATATGAGCTCTCTATTGCCCAACTCCACTTGACCACTAGACTGCGGATGATAAGGAGATGTGATCTATGATTGACATCATACTTAGCAAGCATCTTACGGAAAGCAGAATGAATAAAATGTGAACCACCATCAGTCATAAGATATCTAGGGACTCCAAACCTCGGAAAAATAACTTCTTTAAGCATTTTTATAGAGGTGTTATGATCAACACTACTAGTTGGAATAGCTTCTACCCACTTAGTAACATAATCAACAGCAACCAAAATATGTGTGTAACCATTAGAGGCAAGAAAAGGTCCCATATAATCAAAGCCCCAAACATCAAACGGTTCAATAACAAGAGAATAATTCATAGGCATTTCTTGACGTCTACTAATATTACCAATTCTTTGACATTCATCACAAGATAAGACAAACTTACGAGCATCTTTGAAGAGAGTAGGCCAATAAAAACCAGATTGCAGTACCTTGTGTGCAGTTCTATCTCCAGCGTGGTGTCCTCCATAGGATTCAGAGTGACACTTGCGTAGGATCTGTTCCTGTTCATGCTCAGGCACACAACGTCTAATAACACCATCTACTCCTCTATAAAGGTGTGGGTCATCCCAGAAGTAATGTCTTAAATCATAAAAGAACTTTTTCTTTTGCTGGTATGTAAAACTAGGAGGTATAAATTTAGCAACAATGTAATTAGCATAATCAGCATACCAGGGAGCAGTACAACAAGCATTAGTGACCGCTAATTGTTCATCAGGAAAGCTATCATCAATAGGCAGTGGGTCATCAAGAACATTCTCTAACCTAGATAAGTTGTCTGCAACGGGGTTCTCAGCTCCCTTTCTATCAATAATATGCAAATCAAATTCTTGGAGCAGGAGAACCCATCTAATGAGTCTAGGCTTAGCGTCTTTCTTTTCCATAAGATATTTAATAGCAGCATGATCAGTGTGAATAGTAACTTTGGAATCAACAATATAAGGTCTAAACTTATCGCATGCAAACACAGCTGCTAAGAATTCTTTTTCAGTAGTAGCATAATTTCTCTGGGCAGTATCAAGAGTCTTACTAGCATACTTGATAACATTCAATTTCTTATCAACTCTTTGCCCTAGAACAGCACCTACAGCAAAATCACTAGCATCACACATAATTTCAAAAGGTAAATTCCAATCAGGTGGCTGGACAATAGGTGTAGTGATCAAAGCTTTCTTAAGTAGTTCAAATGCTTCTACACAATCATCATCAAAGACAAAAGGAATATCTTTTTGCAATAAATTAGTCAGAGGCCTAGATATTTTAGAAAAGTCCTTAATGAACCTCCAATAAAAACCGGCATGACCAAGGAAACTTCTTATACCTTTTATGTCCTTGGGACATGGCATCTTTTCAATAGCATCAACTTTAGCTTTATCAACTTCAATACATCTCTCGGAGATCTTGTGCCCCAAAACAATGCATTCATTCATCATAAAGTGGCACTTTTCCCAATTCAAGACGAGACTAGTGTCTTCGCATCTCTGCAAAACTCGATCAAGGTTGCTCAAACAATCATCAAAAGAGGATCCATAAACAGAGAAATCATCCATGAATACCTCACAAATCTTTTCACAAAAATCAGAGAATATAGCCATCATGCATCTTTGAAAGGTAGCAGGTGCATTACATAAACCAAAAGGCATACGTCTATAAGCAAAAGTACCGAAAGGGCAAGTAAAAGTAGTTTTAGATTGATCCCCCGCTGACACATGTATTTGAGAGAAGCCATAATAACCATCTAGAAAGCAGAAATGTGCGTGTTTGGATAGTCTTTCTAGCATTTGATCAATAAAAGGTAAAGGGTAATGATCTTTCTTAGTGGCTTTATTTAATTTACGGAAATCAATTACCATCCTATAACCTATAATAATTATGTGCGGGATCAATTCATCTTTATCATTAGGAACGATAGTAATACCTCCCTTTTTAGGAACACAATGGACAGGGCTTACCCAATCACTGTCAGCAACATGATAAATTATACCTACCTCAAGGAGCTTTAGTATCTCCTTTCTTACCACTTCTTTCATCTTGGGATTCAGTCGTCGTTGAGGATCTGTAACTGGTTTGGCATCTTTCTCCACTGTAATTTTGTGTTGGCATAACATGGGACTAATGCCCTTAAGATCATCCAGAGTATATCCAATAGCAGCCCGGTGCTTCTTCAGAGTTTTCATTAACCTCTCTTCTTCTTGCTCTGAAAGGTTAGCACTAATAATAACAGGATATATTTTCTTCTCATCAAGATACGCATACTTAAGATTATCAGGTAATGGTTTGAGTTCAAACACGGGATCACCCTTGGGTGGAGGGGGATCCCCAAGAATTTCAACGGGAAGGTTATGTTTCAGCATAGGTTCCTGTTTTAGGGAACACTTCATCTATTTCCCTTCTTTCCTTCATAAACATTTCGTTTTCATGGTCTAGCAAATATTGTTCTAACGGATCAGTAGGAGGTACAGCAATGGAAGCAAGACCAATAATCTCATCCTTACTAAGTGATTCTCTATCACGAGGTTGTCTATGATACTTAGCCAAATTAAACTCATGAGACATACCCTCTAAGCCAATTGTAACAGTATCCTTTTCACAATCAATCCTAGCCTTAACCGTGTTCAAGAAGGGTCTACCGAAAATAATGGGACAAAAATCATCTTGTGGAGAACCAAGAAAAAGAAAATCAGCAGGGTATTTAACCTTCCCACACAAGACTTCAACATCTCTAACTATCCCAACTGGTTTAGTGGTATCCCTATTAGCAAGCTTAATAGTAACATCAATGTCTTCTAATTCGATGGGTGCAATTTTGTGCATAATTTCTTTATATAAATCATAGGGTATTGCACTAGCACTAGCACCCATATCACATAAGCCATGATAACAATGATCTCCAATTTTAACAGAAATAACAGGCATGCCTACGACAGGTCTATGTATCTTAGTATCTAGTCTAGCAATATTAGCAGTCTCACCACAGAAATAAATAACATGCCCATCTAAATCATCATACAAGAGATCTTTAACCATAGCAATACTAGGTTCAACTTTGATTTGCTTAGGAGGTGTATAAGTCCTAGTATTACTCTTACGAACAACAGTTGAAGTTTTCGCATGATCCTTTATCCTAACAGGAAAAGGAGGTTTCTCAACATAAGTAGTAGGAACAATAGGATCACTATAGGTGATAGTCTTTTCTTCAACTATAATAGGTGCAACTACTTTCACTTCAACGGGAGGATTATATTTAATCCATTTCTCCTTAGGGAGATCAATGTGAGTAGCAAAAGATTCACAGAAAGAAGCTACTATCTCAGAGTCAAGTCCATATTTAGTGCTAAATCCGCGAAAAGCATCGGTATCCATAAAAGATTTAACACAATCGAACTTAGGTGTCATACCTGACTCCTTACCATCGTCGGAACCCCAATCTTCATAGTTGTGTTTAATTCTTTCCAATAAGTCCCATTTGAAATCAATAGTCTTCAGCATATAAGAACCAGCACAGGAAGTATCGAGCAGGTTGCGATCATTGAGAGAAAGTCGAGCATAAAAATTTTGAATAATCATTTCTCGGGAGAGCTCATGATTGGGGCATGAATACAACATTGACTTAAGCCTCCCCCAAGCTTGAGCGATGCTTTCTCCTTCGCGAGGCCAGAAATTATATATGTAATTACGATCATGATGAACAAGATGCATAGGATAGAACTTCTGGTGAAATTCCAACTTCAATCGTTTATAATTCCAAGATCCAGTATCATCACATAGCCTATACCATGTCAATGCATCTCCCTTCAAAGATAAAGGGAAGACCTTCCTTTTGAAAACATCATCCGGAATACTTGCAAGCTTAAATAATCCACAAACTTCATCCACAAAGATAAGGTGTAAATCGGGATGCAATGTTGCATCTCCTGCAAATGGCTTAGCTAGCAGTTTCTCTATCATACCCGAAGGAATCCCAAAGTAAATATTTTCAATAGGTTCAGTAGGTTGAGGAGCAACTCTTTGCTCTTCTGTTCGGGGTGAAGATACCCCGAACAAGCCCCTCAAAGGATTAGTTTCTATAGTGACAAGTAACAGAAAATTTCAGCACACTATATAAATGTTTCCTTACCAAGTTCCACTCACCAAAAGCGCTACACTCCCCGGCAACGGCGCCAGAAAAGAGTCTTGATGACCCACAAGTGTAGGAAATCTATCGTAGTCCTTTTTATAAGTAAGAGTGTCGAACCCAACGAGGAGCGGAAGGAAATGGTAAGCGGTTTGTAGTAAGGTTTTCTCTGCAAGCACTGAAATTGTAGGTAATAGATAGCTTTGTGATAAGATAAATTGTAACGAGTAACAACCAATGAAAGTAAATAAAGTGAAGCAAGGTGGCCCAATCCTTTGTGTAGCAAAGGATAAGCCTGGACAATTTCTTATAATGAGGAAGGAGCTCCCGAGGACACATGGGAATTATCGTCAAGCTAGTTTTCATCACGTTCATATGATTCACGTTCGGTACTTTGATAATTTGATATGTGGGTGGACCGGTGCTTGGGTACTTTCCTTACTTGGACAAGCATCCCACTTATGATTAACCCCTATTACAAGCGTCCGCAACTACAAAAGAAGTATTAAGGTAAACCTAACCACGACATTAAACATATGGATCCAAATCAGCCCCTAACGAAGCAACGCATAAACTAGGGTTTAAGCTTCTGTCACTCTAGCAACCCATCATCTACTTATTACTTCCCAATGCCTTCCTCTAGGCCCAAATAATGGTGAAGTGTCATGTAGTTGACGTTCACATAACACCACTAGAGGAAAAGACAACATACATCTCATCAAAATATCGAACGAATACCAAATTCACATGACTACTAATAGCAAGACTTCACCCATGTCCTTAGGAACAAACGTAACTACTCACAAAGCATATTCATGTTCATAATCAGAGGAGTAATAATATGCATTAAGGATCTGAACATATGATCTTCCACCAAGTAAACCAATTAGCATCAACTACAAGGAGTAATCAACACTACTAGCAACCCACACGTACCAATTTGTGGTTTTGTTACAAGATTGGATACAAGAGATGAACTAGGGTTTTGAGAGGAGATGGTGCTGGTGAAGATGTTGATGGAGATTGATCCCCTCCCGGTGAGAGGATCGTTAGTGATGATGATGGTGATGATTTCCCCCTCCCGGAGGGAAGTGTCCCCGCCAGAACAGCTTTGCCGGGGCTCTAGATTGGTTCCGCCAAGGTTCCGCCTCGTGGAGGCGGAGTTTCATCCCGTAAGCTTGCCCACGATTTTTTCCAGGGTAAAAGCCCTCATATAGCAGAAGATGGACACCGGGGGGCCACCAGGGGGCCCAGGAGATAGGGGCGCGCCCAGTAGGGGTGGGCGCCCCCCCCCCCCACACACACCCTTCTAGCCAGGGTGTGGCCCCCCTGATGTATTTCTTCCACTCAATAATTCTTATTAATTCCAAAAACATGTTTCGTGGAGTTTTAGGATTTTTGGAGCAGTGCAGAATAGGTTTCCAATGTTTGCTCCTTTTCCAGCCAGAATTCCAGTTGCCGGCATTCCCCCTCTTCATGGTAAACCTTGTAAAATAAGGGAGAATAGCCATAAGTATTGAGATATAATGTGTAATAACAGCCCATAATGCAATAAATATTGATATAAAAGCATGATGCAAAATGGACGTATCAACCATGCACATGTTTGTGATGGAGACTAAGATTAGCTGGTCATATACATATAGGGGGGACTACATGTGCCTACAATTGAGTGAGAGACCATCATACTTGGCTAGCTAGGCATGAGATTGTGTGTGTGTGTGCGTGTGAGATGGAGAGAGAACGAGGGAGAGAGATGGAGTTTTAGATGGGCCTATCGAGTGCGAGTGAGATATGCATGTGTATGTGTGACCCAGGTAGATGGAGAGTTTGAGAGGGGGGGGGGAAGAGCTCCGAGACGATAGAGTGGTGTGTGAGAGAGTTACTGACAATGAGCCAAGGAATTTGTGTGCGTACGATGAGTGCACCCAAGATATCTAGCTTGGACTAGAGTATCATACATAGTGTGCGAGAGAGACCTATAGATGCTTTTGTTTATGGATAGGTAGATGCTTTTGTTTTTTTGTAATAAGTTATTTTTTGGCAAAATGTAGGTGCCAATTTAGATAAATTTGCCACTTGTTTTTTTAATCAATTATCTTAGGCAATAGATGACATCGAAATGCTTTGGTAGGTGGTACCTTGTCATCTAATCGTTAATCCTTTGCGCATATTGCTTTAGGAAAATGGCGCCACCACCACCACCACCACCATGTCGATTGTGCAAGTCAAGGTGCGCCAACAGCCTTGCAACTGGCAAGCTGTTCGGCATCTACTTCCAGCCGAGTTTTCGTCATGCGGCTGTAAGAAATTAGATGAAATGTAGCAACTATTTTATTTTTAGTGTTGGCATTACTGCATTGTGTCATTTTGCTTTTATTACACAGATCATCCCATTCAATGTGAGGTTGAAATTGAACAAGCTAACAGGAGACACTGTGACATTTGAGGCTCCTGGGGGGCCGTACACTATGGAGGTCGAGAAAGGATGCAATATGTCACAGATTGGAGGAGATGGATGGGCCCGTTTCCTCGCCCGCATGCGTCTTACTGGTGGTGAGTTGATCCGCTTCTCCTTCAGAGCAGAAAGACCCAAGCTGGCTGTCATTTATCTCAACCTGGTGGAAGATGATGAAGATGACGAAGATGATGAAGATGACGAAGATGACGAAGATGATGCAGATGACGAAGATGATGAAGATAATGAGGGCCCACTTCATGAAGCCATCGTAGCTCAAAGAATGAGGCTGAGCGAGGACCAGGTGTGCAACCTATGGGACATAATTCCGGCACGTGATGACTTTGTCGGGGTGCCATTCGTGACCCGCCTGACTAGTACCATGGTCGATCGGCATGAAATGGTATGTTATACGTACTGACTGTAGTAATTTGATGATATATATATATGCTTTATTGTTATACTTACAAATGCAAATTATTCGATGATATGCTTAGTGGATCCGATGAAATGCTTAGTGTAGAGTCCAATGATATGCTTAGTAGAATTCATGATTAATTAGTACAAATGCGTAGTACTGTGTCTTTTGATAGTGTAGAAATCTAGACTTAATAGAAATATATTTGCAAGAGTATGTGTGAGGCTATTTATTAATTGATATGTTCTTCTTATTCAGAAATTACCAAAGAACCTATCTGTGAGTTGTGGTATCGAGCCTGATGAAGAAGGCTCAGCTGGACTACGCCTTACCGCAAGGGGCTCTGTCACCACCTGTACTTACCACATGGACATAGGCGGTCGCACACACTTAAACTCGGTTGGGTGGAAGAGATTCGTCGTTGGCAAGAATCTTCGTGTTGGACAGGCCATCCTAATTACTATCAGGAACACCCACCGCCCAGGCTTGAGGATGATGATCATCGTCGATATCATCTAGAACTACATATGTGTGGCTATATCATCTAGAACTACATATGATGATCATCGTCGATATCATGTAGAACTACATATGATGATCGTCGTCGATATCGTCTAGAACTAAATATGATGATCGTAGTCGATGTCACCTTGTACTGCTTGAGGATGCATGTTGAGTATATATGAAATTGTAATCTAGTACTTCCTTGGTTCCAAATTACTCATCGTGGTTTTAGTTCAAATTTGAACTAAAACCACGACGGGTAATTTGGAACCGAGTACTACCTAGTACCTATAACGCTTTATGAAATTGATATCTGGTAGAACTAGTATCTGAAAATTGCAGTTTACTGAAGCCGGAATGGGGAAATGGTGGAAGATATAACAGTAGCGCGGGAGCAGGAAATAGCTACAGCTAACTAATAGTAGCGCGTTCGGGAAATGCGTTGCTGATATAGTCAATAGTAGTAGCGCGGGTACAGGCAGCGCTACTACTAACGGTTAGCTGTAGCACCTTATTCGTAGCGCAGGTGCCCGTGCTGCTGATAGCCTCAAAACCCGCGCTACTACTAGGGTTTTCCCTAGTAGTGAGATGGAGTATATATGCATGCAAACTAGAAAGACCCCCCCCCCACACACACACACACACAAACAGAGAGAGATGGAGAGAAAGGGAGAGGGACCAACAAGGTTTGTGTGTCGGATGCGTGCGACAGAATTGAAGATTGTCGGAGAGAGAGAGAGAGAGAGAGAGAGAGAGAGAGAGAGAGCAGGAGTCCGGGAGAGGGGGAGGTCGCGTTTTATGTATCAAAGAGCATGTAAAAACACATTACTCCCGAGCATCATCTCTCCATCTAAAAAATAAGTGGCAAGCTAATATTTCAAAATTTGATTCGAATCGACTTGGTAAGGTAGACGTGGATGCTCGTTCTCCCAAAATTTGAACGAACCGTTAAGCATCCTCTGCTCGGTGGAATTCGCCTGAGCAACTAAATGGGAGACACGAACTTACCATCCTATGTGGGACACGCTTCAATTGGCCCGTTGTACATCGAGGGTAGGTTCGTAACTTCATCCAAGCGCGCCTTCTCCTCGGCCGAAATGACATGTACCGAATAATTCATAAACCATGGTCGGCAAAACACGCTCTCCTCGCCCGAAATAGCTCGCGCCCACTATTTCAAAACACGCTCTCCTCACTCGAAATCGCTCGCGCCCACTATATTTCAAAACACGCCCTCCTCACCCGAAATTGCTCCTTCCCACTATTTGGGGATAAGCAAAGTTACTCTACTATCCCTGACCCTCAGTACATATACCCAAGCCGAGAAGCCTAAAGGCAGGGGTAGAACTATAACTCCCCCTCACATTTCAGACAAATGCGTCTGTAAGACATGGTTCCACTCCCCTCCCAATCCCCCCCCATTCATACCTCGTGGGCGCTAAATCACCTTCTCCCGGGAAGCTCCCTTCTCCCGAGCTGCGAAACCTCAGCCCGTCCTCCATGCCGCCCCCCACCGCACCAATTTCACAGCCGCCCTCCTCCCTAATGTCGGAGACGTTGTCCATTTGCCTGGGTCGTGTGCCTCTTACTCCATTGTCACCTCCCTAGCTTCTAGCATTGCACTAGGCTAACTTCATGTGTGCATCATGTTTAAACTTTGAAAGAAACTTGAAATGGGGATGTCCAAACCCTAGTACCAAATGGGATTCAAATAGGTTCAACCTAAAAATATTTTCAGTGAATCCAAATGGCTTTCAAAAATGTTCATCATTTCTGGAAAATGCTAGAACCATAACCAGAGGTGTTGCACATTTTTCCATGACATATTTGGTCACTGAATTAAATCATATGTACTTTGCATTTGGGCATTTAAATGCTAGTAAATATTTTAAATGCTCAAATAATTCTGGAAATAAGTGTGGGCTGTTGGAATTAATCTAAACAGAGCCTATGATTCTTTTCAGGATTTTTGAAGGTGTCTAACTATTTTTAATAATGCCACAAACTTACAGAAAAATAGAAAAATAGAATTTAAAAGAGAAGGAGGGAACTTACCTGGCCGCAGCCCACTTGGCAGCCCACCTGGCAGGCCTAGCACTGTGCTGGCCCATGCCAGCCAGCTGCTTCGTCCTCGCCAGGCAGGCACAGAGGTGACGCCGACAAGCGCGAGCTCGCCACGGCGCCACCTGCTTGCCGCCCGCGCCCGTGGACACCTGGGCAGGCTCCACGTTGCCGCCCCGACCCCGCAGACACCTCACACGCCCCCCTGCCTCTCTCCCTCGCCCTCTCCCGCCATGGCCGACGCTGCCGCGCCCGCGCCACCGTGAAACCCACATTCGCCGTCGTCCCCGCGCCGCGCTGACTTGTCCAAGAGCTCCGCCGTCGTTCGCAACGTCGAGCTAGTCGAGCCCCGAGCGCTCGCACGCTCTCCCTCGTCTCCATCGAGCTCGTCTTCATCGAACCCCGCCGCAGATCCCCCTCGCCGTATCCGCCACACCAGCGTGTCCTCGACCGCGTCGTCTGCACCGTCGTGTTCACCGTGAGCTGCTACACCTCTCCATCCCTCTCCTTCTCGCTCTTGAGCCCTGCATCGACCGCACCGAGCTCGGCCGCACTCGCCGCCGCCACCGCACGTTGTCGTCGTGGCCACAGCCACGTTGGATCGATTCCGAGCACACCACCGCCCTCACCGCACTCACAGGAGCCCAAAACACCACCCCACGCGCCTCGCCGTGCCCCCTAACGACGAGCTCGACCTCACCCGAACCCCAGCAGCCGCCCAGCTCGTCGCCGGTGACATTTCCGGCGACCCCGAGCCTAACCAACACCACCAACGGATGCGGCCCGCTCCCAGCTACGCGTAGACGTGCTCCGCCGTTGTTTTTGTCACCGGAGCATGAAACCCGCATCGCCCCGCCGTGTCTGGCCTCGCCGGCGTTGAGTCGCCGACGAGTTTGACCCTGCTGACCGTTGACCCCGGGTGGACCCAGTTTGACCCCCTGGGTCACTGACGTGTGGGCCCCAGGCCACTAACTAAACCAGGTTAGTATTAGTTTAACGCTAACTAAACTTAGTTAGTTTAACTAACTACTGACAGACGGGACCCACTGGTCAGTTTGACTGGACCGGCCCCGTTGACCGCTGACGTCACAGTGACGTAGTACTGACGCAGTAACTCTTTTTCTGGATTTATTCTTATACAGGAATTCCAGAAAATACCCAAAACTTCTAAAAATCATATAAATTAATCTATAACTCCAAATGAAATAATTTATATATGAAAAATGATCAGAAAACTCCAATCTTTCCATCTGCATTGGTTTCATGCATATTAGAACACTTTAACCTTGTTGTTTAGGTGAAACCAGTTAATGCACTAATATGACCTCTTATTTTGGGTTTGCATTTGAATCCTTGATTCAAATGAACTCAAACCAATCTGTTCTAAGTTGCATTAGCCAAACACACTCATTTTGCCATGTCATGATCATGCATCATATTGTGCATTGCATAGATTGTGTTCCCTCTCGTTTGCCAGTGACTGTCCCCTCTCAGTAGACGATGTTCGACGATGAGTTCGATGACACCGATGAAGAACTATACTATCTTCAGAAGTGCCAGGCAAGCAAAACACCCTTGTTCATTCCGATACAATCCCACTTTCTCGCTCCTGTTCTATTTTACTACATTAGGACAACAATGATACAACTGTTACTTGCTGCGGTAGTTGAACCCCTTTATCCTCTGCATGACCTGTCATTGCCACAGTAAATAGATGAAACCCACTAGTATGAGTAGGAGTTGTTTGAGCCCTGATGTGCCTACTCATTCATGCTTGTTTGTCATTCCTGCTATTGCTTAGAGTTGTGTCAGGGATGATTCATCAGGGATGAATTGGAGGTGTGTGAACATGTCCTACTGTTGAGAGCTAAGTGTGTGAACACGATTTGGTAAAGGTAGCGGTGAGAGGCCATGTAGGAGTACATGGTGGGTTGTCTCATTGAAGCCGTCCTTAGGAACTGAGTTCTGTGTTTGTGATCCATGAACAGCTACTACCACACATTGGGATCCTTAATTGACTCTCTCGACTTATTAACCGACTCGATCTCTATCCAGGAGTTGCAACTAGTTTCTAGTGTTTGTAGGTAGTGCTAGTAGTCTACCAAGTGGCACCCAGTACAGGTGGGCTTGGGACAGACTAGGCACAGTGGCCCGGTGTACCAAGTGGCACCTGGATGGTGGGCTTGGGAACCTTGCACACATCGTTTGGGGCCGTGAGCGACACCCCTGCCGGATCTCCTTGCGGATGGAACCCGAATAGGCGATAAACCTAGAAAAGAGACTTGTGTGGTTAGTCAGGTCGTGGCTGACACCCTCGCCGGGCTTCCGCTTGAAGGTTGCCGAGATACATGACGTGTACATGGCGGTAAGTGGCGAGAGCGTGTGTGAAGAAGCACACCCCTGCAGGGTTAATATGATCTATTTGAATAGCCATGTACGCGGTAAAGGACTTCTGGGTTGCCTGTACAGTTCATAGACAAGTGAAAGTGGATACTCTAAAATATGCAAGATAAGCGTGAGTGCTATGGATGGCGTTCTCGTAGGGAGACGGGAGCGGATCCATAGTGGTGTATTGATATGGTGAATATGTGGACTCGTGTGCGCCACCTCAAAAGAGTTACTTGCAGTCGTAGTTCAGGATAGCCACCGAGTCAAAGCTGGCTTGCTGCAGTTAAACTCCACCACCCCCTTTGTTGATAATGATGCATATGTAGTTAGTTCTGATGTAAGTCTTGCTGGGTACATTTGTACTCACGTTTGCCTATTTTATGTTTTTGCAGAGAGACTTCAGTCTCACTAGTAGTTCCGTGTGGACTTCGACGTTTAGCTTGTTACCTCAGCTACGATCTTGTGCCCTCGGCAGGATCTGGTAGTTAGTCAGGCTTCTCAGCCTTTTTCATTTGTAGTTGTCTATACTCAGACATGTTAAGCTTCCGCATGTGCTTTGACTTGTATGTTTTGAATGTTGGGTCGTCAGACCCATGTTTGTAATATCTCGCTCCTCGGAGCCTATTGAATAAAATACTTGAGTTGTAGAGTCATGTTGTGATGCCATGTTGTATTTGCACATATCGAGAATATTGTGTGTATGTTATTGAAATGATTGGTATGTGTGGGATCTTACTATCTAGTTGTTTATCCTTAGTAGCCTCTCTTACCGGGAAATGTCTCCTAGTGCTTCCACTGAGCCATGGTAGCTTGCTACTGCTCCGGAACACTTAGGCTGGCCGGCATGTGTACTTCTTGGTTCCTGTGTCTGTCCCTTCGGGGAAATGTCAGCGATGAATACCGGAGTCCGGTTAGCCCGCTACAGCCCGGTTCACCGGAGTCCTGCTAGCCCAGTGCTACAGCCTGGATTCACTCGCTGACCGACATGTTCGATGCTGGGTCATGGATGCATGTCCCTGTAAGTTTGTGCCACTTCGGGTTTACGACTAGCCATGTCAGCCCGGGCTCCTTATCATATGGATGCTAGCGACACTATCATATATGTGTGCCAAAAGGCGCAAATGGTCCCGGGCAAAGGTAAGGCGACACCCGTGGGGATACCGTGCGTGAGGCCGCAAAGTGATATGAGGTGTTACATGCTAGATCGATGTGGCATTGAGTCGGGGTCCTGACAGCTTTGGTATCAGAGCTTGACTGCTTGTAGGATTACCAAGCCAAACTGGTCGAAGTTGAGTCTAGAAATGCTTTACTTATATGTAGGGGAATTGACTGTGGGATGGAACGTAAGGCTGTTTTTACTCCTTTACCTTATGCCCTTCTGATCTGAGTCAACCTCTTCTCTTCTACGGGGATTAAGAACTAGGCTTCTCATCTTTCTATCAGGATCACGCGTTACTAATCCGTAGACTTATAGGATTGTTGGATACAAGCCTCAGTTCAGTTTCTACTATCTCCGTGTATTCATAGTTGATCTCAAAACCTTGTTGTTATGATGTTCGAGTGGCTATGCCACCATTTTTGTAGCATGTCTAAACTCTTTTGAGCATTTACAGCCGTTATGTTGTCCGAGTCATCCCAGGTTTCTAAATAGTTTGATGCATTTGCAAATCCCTTCTTACCGTTCTGATGTTCCTTTGGCCAGATTAACCACACCAACTAGTGTGTTGAGGTACTTCATTGCCTCGGTATATATGTTGGAGCTAGTATTATGACCCTAGGTGTCTTAGAGTACCACCTAGTAAGCTAGCCATGATTTGTGTTCCCAGTGTGATGATTCTGGCCTTTATTCTCGAAAGCATCCCGTGATGCCACTTAGTAGTAGGTATTCTACTCCTTGGGTTTTGAACCCGAGATTCACCCTACTTACCTCGTGTTGATAGTGTTTGCTAGTTCCTTTAGGATATTAGTAATCTTTGCGATAGTCCTCGAGGTCCGTGGTATATCGTTCTTCCAAATATCATGAACCATTCTTGGCAGGAGTTCTTTTGAACCAAAAGATCACAACCAGAGTGCTCTTGATGAGTTCTCCATTCTATATTGTGAATCTGCCAGTTCTACCTTCTGCATGGGTTATTGGAAGAATTGTTGAGCTTTGCTCGACATACTAATCTATGCATCCACAACTCAGAAAGATATATGTTCCTTTGAGTTGTCCCTCTTCAGTTGTATTCCGATCTTTGTCTATCAATTGATAGTCAGGAGTAATTGTGCATTTGTGTTATCGATGCTTATTAATCTTGTGGTACGTCAAGCCATTCTATTCAGGATGACTAGGAGAAACAAACTCCAGTACCTCATCCATATCCAGGATTGGGTCAAAATAGTTGTGCTCCGCAGAACAAAATGCCAACCCAGCTTTTGATTCTGTTCTACCCTGAAGTATTACCGTCTTTATGTCAGGATTTTCATGAGAATTGCACTGGCTCTTGTGAATTCTTGACGTAGTGATACTTCTCGCCATCATTACTCATTCCTCGGTTCCATGTTGTCGCAACCGGAATGCCGACAAGTGAATCGTGATGTGTGAAATCTATACTCCTAGCAACTCCGTTGCTTGGTAGTTAAATGGACAACAACCTCATTCTTAGCGTGCTGATTATTGAATCATCATTCTAAGATAGATTGTGCTACCTAGTCCTTATTTCCGGTGCACTCCTCGATCAATGAGTTAGGATTGTGCCAGTCCCTCGCTCTTGTGATCATATCATCTTGCCCTGAAAAGCAAGGTTGTTCTCGAGCTTAGTAACATATCGGTGGTTTTTCTGATTTTCCTAATATCTTCTCGGAAGTATTACCAGGTTGTCACCTGACTACTATGTTAAGTTCGTGATCAAGATGGTTTCTTGTAAACCACCCCTTCTCCAAGAATCTGTGTGGGATACCCCTGAGCTAGTTGGTCAAGCTAAACAACAACTTGGAGAG
Organism: Triticum dicoccoides; assembly: GCF_002162155.2. NCBI lineage: Eukaryota > Viridiplantae > Streptophyta > Magnoliopsida > Poales > Poaceae > Triticum > Triticum dicoccoides. The sequence continues at coordinate 610,006,500 of NC_041386.1, forward strand.
TTGGAAGATAAAAGCTTGTATGACTTAGTTCATGTTAAGGGATATCTTTCTGTGTGTGTGTGTTGAAGAAAGATGATATCTTCATCAATTGGTCCTTGTGATCAGTTGTTGGACCTACTGTCTTACCCCATCTTTGATTTGAGTATGGGCTATCGTCAAATCAAATCAGAACCAACAATGTTCATAATGTTGTCTTACTCGTGGTTGATCCCTCGAGCATACATCATTATATTTTTTTTGGTCTGATCAATGCTATCCCCGTGTTCACATGATGGTGGAAGTCCAGTGATATGGAAATTCCGATGAGTTGCTGTTGAGTCCGTCAGCAGCATTTTGTCTCCCCCATGATTCATGTTGAACATCAACCTAGTGTTGAAAATTTTGTAAGCAATGCCTTCGTGTTCTGTTCATGAAGCTTATGCTTGGATGGAAGAAGTGACTTCCTCGAATTCATGTGCATTTGGTGCAAGTTGCCGCCGTGAGTTCGAGACAGATTGTTTTGTTTTCCATGGAATCATCCCAGGTCAGTTATGCATGTGCGAAGTATGCGATGGTTTGATAGGCTCGATACCTCCATTCTATATGTGTCCCTAGCACACCAAGCCACTGATTGACTTGTTCAAGATAAAGGAGTCTATTTGAAATCTTTGGACCTCCACGTGTGGAGACTCTGATATCATTGATGATGGTTCCCTGCCAGAACTCGGTAGTGTTTTATTATAAGACTGCTGCGTGGTCATGCTTGTCTGGGACAGCGTGTTCACATGCTTTTAGCAGAACTAGCTCATGTTTTGGAGCTTACTACCGTAGTTCATTCCCCGAGAATCTCGCAACGTCATCTCGTCGATTTGTGTTGCAAACTTTCATTTTTTTCTTTCTAGACTCGATGAGTCTGGATTGTTTTGACACCAACCAGATCTGAATCTCAGGCAGATATGGTGGTTGGAGCATTTTCCAAGAACTATAATATTGGTCTCTCTGTAACCGGTAAAGAGGATGTCGTGGCCAACACGTCCAGCCGGAAGACCTATTACTGTAGTATCTTGATTGAGGAAGTTGGCCACCTCCCCATAAGGATTTCGTAGGATACTACTTCTGTAGTTATTCCTTATGGATTCTTGTGCTCCCGAAGTCCGACCTTTACTTGATGTTCTACGTATCAAACCATTTTAATAAATGAGTTGCACTAGCACATCAAGGAGAACATTAAAAGCGGAGTGCTAAATGTCTCTCGGTCGATCATTCAGATTTCGTCCCTTGGCCTCACTAAGGTGAAATCCGAGAAGGTTATCTTCCTTTGCATCTGCATCGTCCATCGCTGTTCATCATGGTAGTACGTTGTGTTGCCAGGATTCTTGACACGGATATTCGTAAAACCTTGATGAATATGGAGATGCTCAAGTTCTTGAGAGCTCGCAAAAGCACTAGGTGTTATCATCGGCACTAACTGGGATTGCTCCTAGTTTCTTCGGTTATGCTAAAACTTTTCAAACAGTGGACTCACTCTCTACTGTTGAGCTTTTCCCCAATTACTAAAATTGTCCTTTGTGTTGATTTCAACAAGGTAATCCACATCATCCATTCTAATCCGGGTATGCCATTCTACCGAACCCCTCCAAACGATCGCTCGAGATTTGCCCTAGGCTGTTATAGAGAGTCTCAATGATCTCTATATCAAAGGTAATTCTTTTTGCCACTTAAGGTAATAATCTACGAATCACCCTCCTCCAGAATGTCCCGCTATGGCATCATGGCAACTCAACTCCTTGCTATGTTGACAACCGTTCACCACCCTTTTAAGCGTGGAATTGTTGTCTACCTAGTGAACCCTCGTCATTTGTTCCACTCCATCCCTCTAGATGTGTGTTTTGTGTCTCAGCTCGAGTGATGTTGCTATGTCTCATTCTGTGAGTTGATCCTAAGTTGTTCGATCTTCGAGAAGATCGATCCTTCTAGAGTCTCCTTCTCCTCTCATTGTCATGTTGGCTGGAGTTCTCAGAGCAAGACGACAAGACAAAGATGGTGATTGAATCAACGTTCATTTGAAGTGCAACCTGGATCGTGAAGATTGCGTTAGTTGTGTTTTCCCCTTCATCTTACCCTACGCCTGAATCTCGTGACGAGATTCTTGTTTAGTAGGGGTGAGTTGTCACATCCCTAGCTTCTGGCATTGCACTAGGCTAACTTCATGTGTGCATCATGTTTAAAATTTGAAAGAAACTTGAAATGGGGATGTCCAAACCCTAGTACCAAATGGAATTCAAATAGGTTCAACCTAAAAATATTTTCAGTGAATCCAAATGGCTTTCAAAAATGTTCATCATTTCTGGAAAATGCTAGAACCATAACCAGAGGTGTTGCACATTTTTCCATGATATATTTGGTCACTGAATTAAATCATATGTACTTTGCATTTGGGCATTTAAATGCTAGTAAATATTTTAAATGCTCAAATAATTCTGGAAATAAGTGTGGGCTGTTGGAATTAATCTAAACAGAGCCTATGATTATTTTCAGGATTTTTGAAGGTGTCTAACTATTTTTAATAAAGCCACAAACTTACAGAAAAATAGAAAAACATAATTTAAAAGAGAAGGAGGGAACTTACCTGGCCGCAGCCCACTTGGCAGCCCACCTGGAAGGCCCAGCACTGTGCTGGCCCATGCCAGCAAGCTGCTTCGTCCTCGCCAGGCAGGCACAGAGGTGACGCCGACGAGCACGAGCTCGCCACGGCGCCACCTACTTGCCGCCCGCGCCCGTGGACACCTGGGTAGGCTCCACGTTGCCGCCCCAACCCCGCAGACACCTCACACGCCCCCTGCCTCTCTCCCTGGCCCTCTCCCGCCATGGCCGACGCTGCCGCGCCCGCGCCACCATGAAACCCACGTCCGCCGTCGTCCCCGCGCCGCGCTGACTTGTCCAAGAGCTCCGCCGTCGTCCGCAACGTCGAGCTAGCCGAGCCTCGAGCGCTCGCATGCTCTCCCTCGTCTCCATCGAGCTCATCTTCATCGAATGCCGCTGCAGATCCCCCTCGCCGTATCTGCCGCACCAGCTCGTCCCCGACCGCGTTATCTACACCGTCGTGTTTGCCGTGAGCTACTACACGTCTCCATCCCTCTCCTTCTTGCTCTTGATCCCTGCATCGACCGCACCATGCTCGACCACACTCGCCGCCGCCACCGCACGTCACCGTCGTGGCCACAGCCACGTTGGCTCGATTCCGAGCACACCACCGCGCTCACCGCACTCGCAGGAGCCCAAAACACCACCCCACGCACCTCGCCATGCCCCCTAACGACGAGCTCGACCTCACTCGAACCCCGGCAGCCGCCCAGCTCATCGCCGGTGACATTTCCGGTGACCCCGAGCCTAACCAACACCACCAATGGATGCGGCCCGCTCCCAGCTACGCGCAGACGTGCTCCGCCGTCGTTTTGGTCACCAGAGCACAAAACCCGCATCGCCCTGCCGTGTCTGGCCTCGCCGGCGTCGAGTCGCCGACGAGTTTGACCCCGCTGACCGTTGACCCCGGGTGGACCCAGTTTGACCCCCTGGGTCAATGACGTGTGGGCCCCAGGCCACTAACTAAACCAGGTTAGTATTAGTTTAACGCTAACTAAACTTAGTTAGTTTAACTAACTACTGACTGATGGGACCCACTGGTCAGTTTGACTGGACCGTCCCCGTTGACCGCTGACGTCACAGTGACGTAGTACTGACGCAGTAACTCTTTTTCTGGATTTATTCTTATACAGGAAATTCCAGAAAATACCAAAAACTTCTAAAAATCATATATATATTAATCTATAACTCCAAATGAAATAATTTATATATGAAAAATGATCAGAAAAAATCCAATCTTTCCATCTGCATTGGTTTCATGCATATTAGAACACTTTAACCTTGTTGTTTAGGTGAAACAAGTTAATGCACTAATATGACCTCTTATTTTGGGTTTGCATTTGAATCCTTGATTCAAATGAACTCAAACCAATCTGTTCTAAGTTGCATTAGCCAAACACACTCATTTTGCCATGTCATGATCATGCATCATATTGTGCATTGCATAGATTGTGTTCCCTCTCGTTTGCCGGTGATTGTTCCCTCTCAGTAGACGATGTTCGACGATGAGTTCGATAACACCGATGAAGAACTATACTATCTTCAGAAGTGCCAGGCAAGCAAAACCCCCTTGTTCACTCCGATACAATCCCACTTTCTCGCTCCTGCTCTATTTTACTGCATTAGTACAACAACGATACAACTGTTACTTGTTGCGGTAGTTGAACCCCTTTATCCTCTGCATGACATGTCATTGCCACAGTAAATAGATGAAACCCACTAGTATGAGTAGGAGTTGTTTGAGCCCTGATGTGCCTACTCATTCATGCTTGTTTGTCATGCCTGCTATTGCTTAGAGTTGTGTCAGGTCTGATTCATCAGGGATGAATTGGAGGTGTGTGAACATGTCCTACTGTTGAGAGCTAAGTGTGTGAACATGATTTGGTAAAGGTAGCGGTGAGAGGCCATGTAGGAGTACATGGTGGGTTGTCTCATTGAAGCCGTCCTTAGGAACTGAGTTTTGTGTTTGTGATCCATGAACAGCTACTACCACACATTGGGATCCTTAATTGACTCTCTCGACTTATTAACCGACTCGATCTCTGTCCAGGAGTTGCAACTAGTTTCTGGTGTTTGTAGGTAGTGCTAGTAGTCTACCAAGTGGCACCCGGTACAGGTGGGCTTGGGATAGACTAGGCACAGTGGCCCGGTGTACCAAGTGGCACCCGGATGGTGGGCTTGGGAACCCTGCACACATCGTTTGGGGCAGTGAGAAAGACCCCGGCCGGATCTCCTTGTGGATGGAACCCGAATAGGCGATAAACCTGGACTAGAGACTTGTGTGGTTAGTCAGGTCGTGGCCGACACCCTCACCAGGCTTCCGCCTGAAGGTTGCCGAGATACATGACGTGTACATGGCGGTAAGTGGCGAGAGCGTGTGTGAAGAAGTACACCCCTGCAGGGTTAATATGATCTATTTGAATAGCCGTGTCCGCGGTAAAGGACTTCTGGGTTACCTGTACAGTTCATAGACAAGTGAAAGTGGATACTCTAAAATACGCAAGATAAGCGTGAGTGCTATAGATGGCGTTCTCATAGGGATACGGGAGCAGATCCATAGTGGTGTATTGATATTGTGAATATGTGGACTCGTGTGCGCCACCTCAAAAGAGTTACTTGTAGTCGTAGTTCAGGATAGTCACCGAGTCAAAGCTGGCTTGCTGCAGTTAAACTCCACCACCCCCTTTGTTGATAATGATGCATATGTAGTTAGTTCTGATGTAATTCTTGTTGGGTACATTTGTACTCACGTTTGCCTATTTTATGTTTTTGCAGAGAGACTTCAGTCTCACTAGTAGTTCCGTGTGGACTTCGACGTTTAGCTTGTTACCTCAGCTACGATCTTGTGCCCTCGGCAGGATCTGGTAGTTAGTCAGGCTTCTCAGCCTTTTTCATTTGTAGTTGTCTGTACTCAAACATGTTAAGCTTCCGCATGTGCTTTGACTTGTATGTTTTGAATGTTGGGTCGTGAGACCCATGTTTGTAATATCTCGCTCCTCGGAGCCTATTGAATAAAATACTTGAGTTGTAGAGTCATGTTGTGATGCCATGTTGTATTTGCACATATCGAGCATATTGTGTGTATGTTATTGAAATGCTTGGTATGTGTGGGATCTGACTATCTAGTTGTTTATCCTTAGTAGACTCTCTTACCGGGAAATGTCTCCTAGTGCTTCCACTGAGCCATGGTAGCTTGCTACTGCTCCGGAACACTTAGCTGGCCGGCATGTGTCCTTCTTCATTCATGTGTCTGTCCCTTCGGGGAAATGTCACGCGATGAATACTGGAGTCATGTTTGCCCGCTATAGCCTGGTTCACCGGAGTCCTGCTAGCCCAGTGCTACAGCCTAGATTCACTCGCTGATGATCGACACGTTCGATGTTGGGTCATGGATGCCTGTCCCTGTAAGTTTGTGCCACTTTGGGTTTACGACTAGCCATGTCAGCCCGGGCTCCTTATCATATGGATGCTAGCGACACTATCATATACGTGTGCCAAAAGGCGCAAACGGTTCCGGGCAAAGGTAAGGCGACACCCGTGGGGATACCATGCGTGAGGCCGCAAAGTGATATGAGGTGTTACATGCTAGATCGATGTGGCATTGAGTCGGGGTCCTAACATCCATGCTGCTGGAGCTGCCTCGACGACGGTTGCGTGAACCGTACCAGAGCTGATTCACCCCCGTCGTTGTTCACGGTGCCGGAGCGGCTCCAACTTCGGATCCATCCAGAGTCCCGGCGCTGCTTCCCCGTAGCCGTCGACCGTCGCGACATCACTATTTCCCTGCCGCTGGTCGCCACCGCAATCGCGCCGGCCTCACCGACTCGGCAGCTGGACCTGCCTACTTCACCATGCCGCCAGATAGGTCGCACCCTCATCTCAAATCACTTTATTTAGGCGTCAGTTGTCTGAATTTTTATTCTGGGCCAATCGATTCCCAATGGGAAGCAGCACCCCTCGAGGCGGCGGAGCTCCTAGGCTGTCGGTTGGCTGGTGTCTAACGTAAGGGTGTGGGGCCGCAAGTTTGTCGCGGAAGTAGTGCTTAGATGGCCATCTTAGAGTTGTGTGGGTTGAAGGTACTGTCGCTGTCGAATCTGCATGACGGGGAGTCTTTGTGGATTGGCCCGGGGGCGGCGCAACCACGGCAGTGCGGTGGGCGGGGAGCAGGGTTTTGGCCAGGGCCACGGACAGCGGAGGCAGGCTGCTCTGCTATTGGTCGCTGGCTCTTCGGGGAAGATTCCGAATAGTGTCAGCCGGGAGGCACAAGACGGCCATCAAGCCATCCGACGTAGATCGTACAGTACTAAAATAAAATAAAATCATGTGACCCCAATTTAGTCTTCAGTCAACAGACGTGTGACCACTCTCGTACCTTGCTATTGATCTCTTAGTGTATTTCTTCAGATCAAAGAGATATGTCGTTCTTAACATTATGTGTTATCTGCATCTTTAGTCACACCGTCTTCCGACTCACCGTAGCTGCTCCAACAAGGGAAACATACACCAGAAGGGAGATATAGTCCCCACTCAACAGTTCCCTGCATCGAATGCGCGTGCCCGACATGGACAACCACAACAATGGCAGGGCCATCGACAATTCAGCACATGATGCTCACTCCTATGGATGGCGGCCAGATAGGTTGTACCCTCATCTTACTTGTGTGCAACATTTATGGCTTTGTTATTCATCTAAGCATGGAAAATAGATTATCACATTTCACTATATATTCATGCTGATCTCTTACGGGTCTTGTTCAGGAGTTAACGGTGTTCCATAGTTCAACCAAGATACTTGTTCTTTAGGTGACGTTGTTCCATAGTTATCATCCATCAGCCAATGCTATCTCACAGGCTGGTGATTATAGTATTATACCACTTCTAGTATTACCTATGTTGTTCTTTAATACTTTTGTGTGCCATCTAGTTAATCTCGAGTACAAATGATACATATTCTGTAGCTTTCATCTATGTCCTCCCTTTAGTTTTTGAGATCTGTTGCTGCTAGTTAACCCCAGTTCTACTATTTATGTCATCTCCTAAAGGCACTCAATACATAAATCTAACTACTAGTTGTCTTCCATGCATGTCAGATATAATTGCACACACTGACATATCCACAAGAACCTCATGGAGCAATGTAAAGGCCAATAAACTTGATGTCAATGATACCCAATATGATGGAACATGTAAAGGCAGTTCTTCAGAAGACTTGCAGAAAGATGATGAATCCTCTTCACCCCACAAGGTCCTTGCTCTAACTTGGCATGTGATATGGGTACAACATGCATATAATGTCCTGTAGTGTATCTACTCTGTTGCAATGCCATGTGCTTAGCATGCTGATCATGCATGTAAATATGGCATGCCTTCCTGTTTTTTAGTACATATTCCATTCATGATAACATGTTTTCAAATTAAAGTACTGTCATTCTACTCTATCGCAATGCCATCTGCTTAATTTGGACATCATGCTTCTGAATATCTTATGCATTGTTATTCATCAGTATGTACTTCATCTGTCTACCATACCATGTTTTTTTACATTAAAGTGATGTTCTATTGCTCTGTTGCAATGCCATCTTAGTTTCCCAATCATACACGTGTATGTTGCCTTAGTTTTTTCTGTACGTATTCCGCTAGCATATAGTTTTACATTCAACTAGTGTTTTTTTACTATGTTGTCTTGTCGTATCCCTAGCTCTTACACCATACTCCCTCCGTCCGGATTACATGTTGCCGAAATGGATAAAAAAGGGTGTATCTAAAACTGAAATACGCCTAGACCCATCCATTTTTTCCGGATGGAGGGAATACATGTCAATATGTCATGCCTTTCTATTCTTCAGTACATATTCAATCTCTCTGTTGTAGCATGTTTTATAATTAAAGCATCATTCTTCTATACAAGGCATGCAAGAGGAAGACGACTATGTTAGAATCTGAAGGGTTACAAACAAGGCCTTTGCAAAAGGTCCAAACGCCAGGAGATAATAAACCAACTCCAATTTTTATAGATACTGCTCCAGCACAGAGAAACTCAACTCCTACTGACAATAAGCAGATTCCAGTGGCCAAAGAACTAGTCCACTCCAGTCCAGCAAAACTATGTCAACTCCATTCTAAGAAGCGTGTGTGTATCCTTGCATCATGAAATTTTATAGCATGTTGATCATATTTTCTACATGTTTTTTACCCATCTCTCTTTTAGAAAATAAGCTTAACAGATAGAAGAATTTCTGCACTGGTATCGTCTATGAGGAAAGATTCTTGCTGGAATTCTCTGTGCTCCAATGCAGATGTAAGTACCTGTTGTATATCACTATATTTTTAGATCAGCATGTATTTTGTTAATCGGCGTGAATCCAACCTTTATCTGATCTAAATTTAGTTGTAGCAAAATGTATGATTAAAGGCCACAATGTTGATTTTTGTAAGGAAAACTGCCTGGTAGTTTTGCATCCTGAGCTGCATTAGTGTACTATCTCATATCAGTGGGTTTGAATACTTTGGTTCTGCAGTGGGTTTTCAATGTTTTTTTACTGTGTTGTCGTGTCGTATTCCTAGCTCTTACATCATACTCCCTTCATCCGGATTACATGTCGCAAAAATGGATAAAACTGGATGTACCTAGAACTAAAATACGCCTAGACCCATCCATTTATTTCCGGATGGAGGGAATACATGTCAATATGTCATGCCTTTCTATTCTTCAGTACCTATTCCATCTCTGATGTAGCATGTTTTATAATTGAAGCACCATTCTTCTATATAAGGCATGTAAGGGGAAGGCGGCTATGTTAGAATCTGAAGGGTTACAAACCAGATCTTTGCAAAAGATGCAAACGCCAGGAGATAATAAACCAACTCCATTTTTCATAGATACTGCTCCAGCACAGAGAAACCCAACTCCCATTGATAATAAGCAGATTCCAGTGGTCAAAGAACTAGTCCGCTCCAGTCCAGCAAAAGAATGTCAACTCCATTCTAAGAAGCATGTGCGTATCCTTGCATCATGAAATTTTATAGCATTCTGATCATATTTTCTACATGTTTCTTACTCATCTCTCTTTTAGAAAATAAGGTTAAACGATAGAAGACTTCCTCCATTGGGATTGTATTCGAGGAAAATATCTTGCAGGAATTCTCTGTGCTCCAATGCGGATGTAAGTACTTGTTGTATATCACTATATTTTTACATCAGCATGTATTTTGTTAATCGGCGTGAATCTAACCTTTATCTGATCTAAAATTAGTTGTAGCAAAATGTTAAAGGCGCCAATGTTGATTTTTGTAAGGAAAACTGCCTGGTAGTTTTGCATACTGAGCTGCGTGAGTGTACTATCTCATATCATGCACATTACTGAATTGTAGTGCTGCTCTGGTTGCCCATTCATTCATTGTGTCAATATTGTTTTCATTTTACCTTACCTGGCTGATGATAGTTGTGCCATGTTGTGTTAATTTGGTGTAGGCTAGTTGCCCAAATGTTCGTTGTGTCAATGTTGCTTTCCTATTATCTGACTTGGCCAATGATAGCAATGCTAGAGTGTTAATTTGGTGCAAGCTGCTGAAGATAAGAAGACAAACTCTGAAAACAGCAAGGCAACCCCATTATTTTGTTCCAATAAATCTAGGCCAGGTAATATGGCAATAACTCATGATTAATATGTTTGGTTCCCCTCCTAATTTATGTTATGATGCAGTGGTCGAGACACTTTCCACTATCAATAATACAAGCCTGCCAAAATCGTCATCTGAATCTGTTCAGTATCCTCTGTCTCGAATGCAACCAAAAAAATGTATGCTTGTGAACCAATTAATGGCTGAAGCAATGATGGAAATGGTGGAGGAATTAGAGGTGCAGAGTCATGCGACACAACAACTGGTCAATGTTTTCAGAAACAGTGTAGCAAAGCAGCAAGAACTTGCCCACATGCTTATGGGCGTCATCCGTGCTGAGGTTGCAGATTGTGACATTGTAGATCATTAGGTTCTGTTCATTTATTTGCACTGGCATCAATCTTTGATTGCCCAGTGGATGTAATTTCCTGTAATATATGCTAGATGTGCAACGTTTTTCCCTGTATATCGTATCTTTGCTTGATCGGTTTTGGTCTTGTGCATAATTGCTCATCGTAATGGGCTCAAATTATCTAATTTGGCCTAAAGACATGTACGAACTTTAGTGGGCCCATTAAGTTAATGGGACGTTACTAGGCCAAAAGTTAATGGTAGGCCCTCTTACTTCCCGGGTCGTTAACAGGCCAACATCAAAGCGGGCAACAGGTGGGCCCAATTGATTTCACGGGCCGTTAACAGGTCGTTACTAAGTTCGGGCTACATATGGCCCAACTATACTGTAGGCCTTTAGCAGGCCAAAAGAGACAGAGGGCTTGTACTGGACCATGAAGAGCATGGGCCACTAAGAGGCCGAAAGTCAGGTCGTATTGTAAATGGCCCACCTGTGTTGTGGGCCTTTAGCAGGCCGAAAGTTCCATGAAGGGCATGGGCCGTTAAAATGCCAAAACTCAGGTCCGACTACAAATGGCCCAACTCATTTATGGTTCGTTAACAGGCCGAAAGGCACACAGGGCCGGGAATTGGCCCAACAATTAAATGGGTCACTAAAAGGCCAAAACTCAAGTCCGACTATAAATGGCCCAACTGATTTATGGGCCGTCAATACGCTGAAAGAGGCACCGGGCCGGAAATTGGTCCAACACTTAAATGGGTCGCTAAAAGGCCGAAACTCAGGTCCGACTACAAATGGCCCATCTGATTTATGGGCCGTCAACAGGCTGAAAGACACACCGGGCCAGAAATTAGCCCAACATTTAAATGGGTCGCTAAAAGGCCGAAAGATGTACATCCTGAAAATTGGCTCATTTGATAGGCCGAAATCTCATCGGGCCAATATTGAGCCCAAATATATAGCGGGCTATTAACGGGCTCAAACTGACGATGGGCTGCAATGGTGTCAAATCTTTAATGGGCCGTTGATGGGCCGAATTGGCAAATCTCGTATTGCCCATGGGCTTAAATGGACCTGACACAAGTAGGCCTTATATGGGTCGGCCTGCTAATTTTTACTGGGCCGGCCTTTTTCGTCGGAATAGGCCACTGGTGGGGTCGTGCCACGTGTTGACCTATCATAGGGCCTCTTGTCCAATGAGTGGATGACATCTGTCCCAACGGTGAGGCAACACGTGTTTCCTCCGGCCAATGATGATTTTACATGTGAAAATTCCCCATTGGCCCGGGCTGTTAACGGGTTATCGGATCCAAAACCGGACCCGATAGTTTAACGGCGTTCCATTACGGTGGATGCCACGTGTCAGTCACCCTTGACGAAAGCACTTCTGTGACGCGCGATTTATCGTCATGGAAGTGGACACTTCCGTGATGATAATTTGGGTAATGTCATGGAACACTTCTGCGACAGCACAGGTATGACTATCTTGATTCTGTCATAAAATCGTCATGGATGTACATGCATGACAAAAAGCGCGACCTACTGTGACAAACACGTATCATCACGGAAATGTATTTTTTTTGTAGTGAATAGATCAATCAGAAAGGATAACTTTGAGGTGGTTTCGTACCCTACAATAATCTTTTCGTTTGTTCTCCGATATCAGTGATTTTAAAGTGACTCTTTGTTGCATATTGAGGGATAGTTATATGATCCAGTTATGTTATTATTGTTGAGAGAACTTGCACTAGTGAAAGTATGAACCCTACGCCTTGTTTCCTAGCATTGCAATACCGTTTACGCTCACTTTTATCATTAGTTATCTTACTGTTTTTATATTTTCAGATTACAAATACTCTTCGCCGAACTAGTGCACCTATACAATTTACCATTGTATTGGGTGTGTTGGGGACACAAGAGACTCTTTATTATTTGGTTGCAGGGTTTTTTGAGAGAGACAATCTTCATCCTACGCCTCCCACGGATTGATAAACCTTAGGTCATCCACTTGAGGGAAATTTGCTACTATCCTACAAACCTCTGCACTTGGAGACCCAACAACGTCTACAAAAAAAGATTGTGTAGTAGACATCAGTATTACGTATGCGGATTTTTAGAATGACCTTGTCATGTACCAAGACCTATTTACCTTCCGTGGGAAGGACATACCACAGGATGAGGAACATGAAGCCGGTGGTTTCGTATGTTTCTGCTATCATTTTGTAAACCTATGTCTCACATGCATAATCATTTCCACTAGTAAACCTAATAATGTATGGTGTCTCCGTCATTGAACCAAAATGTTTCGTCCATAATCCTTTTGTGAACCTATAATAATGTATGGTGTCTCGGTCACTAAACCCAATTCGTTCCACCTCTTTTTTTCTTTTGAGAAATTTGGAGGGTAATCATGTTGATGAAGTATATGTATGTTAGAATTGTACAATATTGTCCGCAAAAAAAAATTGTGCAATATTGTGTACAAAAAGATATTATATGAAATGGCATAAATGCGATGAGCCAGACAATTAATGGCTCGCTCAATTGCGGCTATTCTGTATACTTCCAAATACATGAGGTATGAATATAGCACAATATCTAGAATTGACAAATACAAAACATACAAGATTTTTTCATTACCCACAATCTCTGTAGTGTTGTGCAAAGAAGGAGATTGTGAAATAGCATAAATACGACGAGTGGAATAATAGCTTATATGAAACTGATTTGTCCGCAACGTATGTAATGAGTGAAATATGTGTACAACAGCGAAGGTGGTCCTAAATGTTATGCTTGGGACCCGGCGCCATCCTATTAGTGTGTGAATTCTTCTCAATCTTTTATCAGAGTGGTGGCAAGGCTCACTATGAAGACTATGGCGTAGCTCATTATTATCAGAACTATGGAAAAGCTTCATTGGGGCCAAGGAGGCCGATGCCCCCACCCTCCCGACCCACTTTTTTTTAGTAACCTTCCCCCGCCCACTAAAGTCGTTTGTGCCTACTGGAGGAGGACCGATCCATCGCGTGCAACTCGGAAAATTGGTGAAGAAAGTTTATGCACAATGGGTAACGGTGGAACTCCGTGATCTTGACGCCTATTTCCACCAGGAAGAGGAGGAGGAGGAGTTCGAGGAACTTCAGTAGGCAGTCCATTGTGCAGGCGCAGCGTCTCTTGCTCGGGGCAGGGGGTGTTGATGTAGCACCTGGTGGCTGCTGCTGTGCCGGTGGCTCCTGCTCGCTGTGCGTGCCCGCCGGCTCGACAACGACGGATATTTGCTCCTGATCGCCGTGCGCGTCCGCCGGCTCGACGACGACAGAGATTTCCTCCTGCTCGCCGTGCGTGCCGATTTCGTCCGCCGGCTCAGCCTTCTTCCCCGCAGCCTGGTCGCCATGCGCGCCGACTTGGAGTGGTTCCTCGGCGTTCTTCCCCTCGGCCTTGTCGACGACTTTTGGCACTCCGACAGCCAGGAGGGCCGCCGCGTTGCTGGTGTCAAGGCGTCGTTGACGCTTCCGCCGTCGAAGGGTGCAGCAGACGGTGCACACGTAGACAATCACCACTATCCCGGCGAGAAGCGTTGGTACGCCGATTTTGGCAGCATCCAGGATAGCATTCTCGACCTTGTTCATCTTCTATGTTGCATTACAAAATGAGACGAAAGGAGACGACAGTCACGACACCCTTGTTCATCTTCTCTATTGAAATGAGACGAAATTGAGGAGCAGGGATGAGGGTAAGCTGATTACAAACCGCGGTGCTCCTCTGCTACAGAAGGGCGGCTGCGCGGCGGGTGCGACGTCGGGTGGTTCTCTTCTGCAGAAGGGCGGCGGATGCGGCGGCGGGTGCGGCATCGGGTGCGTCTCTGCTGCTGTCCAAAGAAGGAGATTGTGAAATAGCGCTACACGACGAGTGGAATAATAGTTTATATGAAACTGATTTGACCGCAACATACGTAATGAGTGTGTTGACGCTCAAAAATGGCACGATTATAAAGAGTAGCTTGAAGCTATGTCAAGATTAATTCAAACATATTATTGAAAGTCATCATGAAATGGCTCTCTTCGAGAAGATCAAGATGGATATGAAGATGGCCTAAAATAGAGCTCGGATGCAAAAGTTATGACAAGCTCAGAGATGCTCATGTTGACACCAGATTAAATAATGGCCTGAAACTCAATTAAGATGACCGCAAATGGAAACAGTTTCAACACGAAAGTTGTGCGTCTCATCAAAGCGGTTGATTTTGATATAAGAAACGTCTCAATCGGAGTTCGTATGCAAAAGTTACAGCTGAAAACGTGCGGCTGCATCAGGATGGCCGGACACTCCAGGAATGACCATCCGGGTTTTGGATTTCTCCGAGGATGGCCGGACACTCCGGGGATGTCTGTCCGGGTTTTGGATTTTTCTGCCGCAGACTTCGGAAAACAGCCGAAAACTCTCTCAAGATGGCCTCTGATCAAAAAACGTTCAACATGAAAGTTGTTTGTCTCGTCGAAACCGTCAAGATTGCTTTTGGGCTCGTTTCCATCCGTGGTCGTTTACTACCTAAAATGTGGACTGCAAGGTTCAGTCAGTTTAAACCAAACAGTTTTGGAAAGTTCGGACAAAACCAATACGAATTTGACTAGGGTTTTGGACGTGAATCCAAGCCTTTCCTTGCACGGGGAGTCCAGCCGCCTCTTATATACGTAAGGGGTGACGGCCGATTGAACAACACACAATCGACCAATTCATCTACCACTTTTATCTTTTATCTTTTCTCCTTAACCCTAGTTCTTCGTCTTCCTTGTTCTTCATTCGTTCTTCTTCATTGCAGGGCGGCGAACCTCGAGGCTCTAGGGGTGATCAGGTCGACCTAGGGCATCCCATAGCCGCCAAGCGACCAGACGGGGTCCTTCCCAGGCGTGTGGGGTTTCGGGTTCTCAAAAGCACCCGCCGGATTACCTGCGTACCGCGCTTCCGGCCGGGTCTCCTTCGACGTGATCTGCGATGCATCACCCTCGGTGTTGGAGGTACACGGTGACGTGTTCGTGTGCAAACACACTTTTTGGTGACTCCGCCGGGGACGAAGCTTTGAACGGTCTCCGGCCTGTTCTTGCTACGAAGAGATCGTCATCTAGGGTTTGCAATCTACAAAGGTAATATGAATACACAATTCCCTACTGTAGATGCAAATAATTTATATGGTGTTACTAGTTCGTTCAATGAGTATACTCTATCGGCCAGCCCTAGTTTTTTTAATAATGCATCTAATTACGTGCAAGGGCCGATTCAAAGTAATTTGCATGCTTTAAGTTCTTATGATAGTAGTAACCTACATCATATGTATCTCAACTCTCATGCATCGGCAACCCCACAAATTGTTATGCCGATGAACAACATGGTGAGTTCAGTTAATCAATTTGAAACACCTCATGTTAAAATTTCCAATAGCATACAAGAAAGTGTTTTACCTTTTTATTCATCAGCAACTAATTTGCAATATGTGAATCCAACCTTGCCGATGGATGGGAGAATTGGCCATGCTACTACTAGCTATTCGGCCAGTTACTCTCAACCATCATATGCTACACATCATGTTAGTAAATTTTCAGCACCGTATGCAACTGTAGATGTTCATAATTCAGCCCTGTATCTTCATGGTCATAGCCGAATAAGTGAAAAATTTACAGGAACACATGTGCCGTCATCAAATAATGTAGCATATAATGCATACTTTATGCAGTTCAAGAATTTCGGCAACACTCATGAATCATTGCCGAAAGAATCTGAAAGTATTGCGGAGCAATCCCTTCCAGAAGCGATTGTGGCTGCATTGAAAAAGAGCTGGGCACAAAACAAGAAAATTAATGCTCTTTGCGTTGAACAATATGAAAAGGGGTTGGTTCCTGATTATGCTGCAATAAAGGCTAGAGTTTTGCAGGAAGATGAAACTTCATCGATTGGTAGTATTGATGGGAGAGCGTATGGTTATACAGAAGTGCATACGCCTCCACCTAGTACCGCAGCATATTATACACCCCCTACACAATTGCAAAAGTTTGGTAACACTAACACTTCATTGCCGAAAGATCCTAAAAGCATTGGGGGGCAAACTAATCTAGGGCGGGCTGAAATTGAGAGGGAAATTAAGCCTTTGTGCGATAGGGTGCAAGTACTTCGCCAAGAGAGAATTGATAGGGAATTAGCTCAAAGAAAAGAAGCTTTGCCAATTGATATAACTGATGAAAAGAATGATGATTCGGAAACTAAAAGTGCTTCGGTTGAAAAAGCCGAATCAAGTAGTATATATTTTGAGTCCATCAAATCCAAAGAGGCAAGCATTATTGAGAAAAGGCATGGCAAGCATAGCAAAACAACCGTGCTTGATTTTTCCGAAGTCAATGGAACCTACTTCCTGCCCTATGAGTTCCATGCCATAGAAATTGACAAGCCTCGAGGACAAGAGCAAGTAGCCGAACAAAGTTTGGTTGATAAGGATCTTCAAGGTAATGATGCACGGAATAAAGAAAAAGATGATGAAAAGGCGTTGGAGAGTCATCCAAAGTTGAAGCTACATATTGTTCAAGTCACACCACCATCATGCTCTCCTGACATATTTGAAGAGGTATGCATAGCGAGTAATTTACCTATTTTCAGATTTGGTCGCAACTTCATTATTGATGCATCTATAATAAATATTCTCATAAGTAATTTTGAAAGACCAATGAAGAAGGGTAATTTACTTGTTAGCAATAAAATTGTTATTGAGCATATCGGTCAACCCATTGCGCCATTTTTAAAGACCGATAGTGACTTATTGTTGCAGCCAAGGCTTTCCCTATTGCTTTATCTAAAGTTCATATCTAATTGAGTAGCTTTCCTTATTTATTACTTGGCTTACATTTGGTCTCCATTGAGACATATATGTGCTAACTATTTTCATTTCAAAAATTTAAAGCCAAGGTTAAATTGTTTTGAGAAAACCGATGCTATTATGATATCTTTTAGAAAGACATCGGATATAGAGTGCAAAACACATTGCATAGCCGAATAGGGAGATTCCAAATCTGAACCATTCGTTTGCTTACCTCCAAAGCCGTTCTCACGGCAAGACCGGCTAAACAATAAGAAGTATACCTTCAATTCAAACATGTGTGATCAAATATTTGATTTGTTGCTAAAAAATAATTACATTAGAATTCTTGATCACCATGTTAAGCCATCAATTCAAGGACGAATGTATTGCAGGTTGCATCATTCGTTCAAACATAATTTTGAGGATTGCAATGTGTTTCATCAAATAGTTAAATCGGCCATTAATAAAGGACAATTGAAATTTGTTGAGACACCAAGAGATGACCAGTCTATTCCGATTGGTCTTGATGGCAAAAAGTTTTTGCATCGACTGCTTCAAGCTGATTCATTTAAAGAGAAGGTAAAAACTGCAGGTGATGGGATCAAGCTTTCAAGTAAAGAAGTTGTTGAAGAGCATAATGAACATAATTTTGAGGGCGAAAACTCCATCGAAGCTACAATGGAGACGCCAAGGACTGGGGGGCAGCAAGCAAATCCAATGATCGATGAAAGCAAACCAAAAGAAAACAAAGGCCGAAATAAGCGCAAGTGTAAGAGATCAAAAATCACCTTCGCTGAACTATTGGATAAATATCAAAAGAAGAGTGAAGAGAAGAATGTTTATCGGCCAAATCATGCAAAGAAACCAAGATCACCCCCAAGGCGCAAATATGAGGATCGGTATTGGCAAAGTGATAATTTTAATGCAAGATATTCATATCCTTATTTTGGGCCGCCAATGCCAATGCCGTGGATGCCTCCCTATGCTCATGTTGATTCATATTCATCATGGGACATGTATGATACAAGGGCACATTCTCCATCTTATTTTAGACCATCTCACCAATATTATGCAGCTTTGAGAAGATCAACATTTGAATAGTCGCATATTAAAGACCGTTTCAATCATAAGGAATCGGTCCAGAGCTCAAGGAAGAAGAAAGAGGTGGTAAAGCAAGTTTACCGTGTGAAAAGAGATGGTCGTAGGTGTGCTACTTCAGATTTGATCTCAAATAAGAAAGAGCCAACTAAAGTGTTGACATTGGCTACAAAAGGCAAAGAAGTGAAACAATCAATTGATAAAAATCAGAGTGCCAAATCTGAAGAAAAGAAGTTAAGGGTGCGCAAGACCCAAAAAGAGTTGCCATTGGTTGAAACAAAATCACAATCGAGGTGCTCACTCGGCTTATCATATTGGCAAAAGAAGGAATTACAAAATCTTAGTGCACAAGAGCTGAGAAAGAAGAACATGGCATGGGTTCCCAAGAAGATCAATCAAAACAAAAATGATGTGCATGTCTCTATTGCAACATTTACAATAAAAGTGAAGAGGGAAAAGAATGAAAGCAACAAACAATTAAGCCGAAGGTGCGCATCACAACATCAAAATCTTCGGTTAGCACATCATCCATTTTCTTCAACCATGTCGTTGATGCCTTTGCCATGAAATTCATCCCTAGGTATGATCAATTACCCTCCATGGATTCATTTTGGTCCATGGATGCAACATAATTTTCTATATCATGAGAGGGTATTACCAAATCACTATACATTTGGTTAGTTTCATTTTTGTTGCTAATACAAAGGGGCCGAAATATTTTATTGCTATTGTATTTGTTTATTTCGGCTATACATGCTTTAGTGGATGAATTCTACATGGACCTCATGGTAATGGCCGATACTTAACTATTATCCTAAGAAACTATCTGATCATGGCCGGTGTGGAATTCTAACATCGTCCTTAGTTCAATTGGAGACCGAGACAAGGTACATATTAAGTGATATTAGCCTTGTCTCTCTAGTACTATGGAGATTATATTTTGATGGTTCAATTCGTAGCAATTGCCAAAGTGTCAGTGTTGTTCATATATCTCCATATGGTGTTATTTGTGAAGCCTCATGCCACTTAAAATATTTTTGCACAATAATCAAAGCCGAATATGAAATTTTATTCGGTTTGGAGCTTTTGGTTGCTATAGGTTGAGGCTTACAGTGATTCGTTATAAGTAGTGCAACAAATATCCAAGTGTTATGTTTTGACGAATCACTTATAGTTTATCTTGGGATATGTCTAGATGCAAAATTTACCTTGGGTTGCTTTAATATCCTTCATATATCTAGACATGACAATTTGAAAGAGTTGGCACAGCAATCATCCGGCTACTATGTTAATCATGATGTATTGCATTTCTCTCAATAGCCGATGCTTCGTCTTGTTAACATAGGTAAGGCCGAACCGAAGTCCACAGCTTCGGCCACTAATGAAATTTTTATGCAGGCAGAAGTAAGGATTGGAGAAAGTTTATTGTTGATTATCTACAAAATCTAGCAAAAGGGTGAACAATATGGTTCGAAGGATGACATTGAGATACATGTTTATGTAACTTTATCATCGGATTGTTAATGAAGTTGAGAAGGTTTCGCCCAAGTTTGCATCAAGCATTCAAAAATGATAATGGCCGATATATAATTATCGCTCTAAGCATATAAATGGCCGATGGAGTGTTGACATCGTCCTTAGAACCAACACGGTACAAATTATTTTTCGGCATGCTAGTTTTGCCGAAAAACAATGGGGCATGTGTTGACGCTCAAAAGTGGCACGATTATAAAGAGTAGCTTGAAGCTATGTCAAGATTAATTCAAACATATATTGAAAGTCACCATGAGATGGCTCTCTTCGAGAAGATTAAGATGGATATGAA
Source organism: Triticum dicoccoides (assembly GCF_002162155.2). Taxonomy (NCBI): domain Eukaryota; kingdom Viridiplantae; phylum Streptophyta; class Magnoliopsida; order Poales; family Poaceae; genus Triticum; species Triticum dicoccoides. Next base: position 610,026,858 of record NC_041386.1, read on the forward strand.
GATGGCCTAAAATAGAGCTCGGATGCAAAAGTTATGACAAGCTTAGACATGCTCATGTTGACACCAGATTAAAGAATGGCCTGAAACTCAATTAATATGACCGCAAATGGAAACAGTTTCAACATGAAAGTTGTGCGTCTCGTCGAAGCGGTTGATTTTGATATAAGAAACGTCTCAATCAGAGTTCGTATGCAAAAGTTACAGCCGAAAACGCGCGGCTGCATCAGGATGGCCGGACACTCCGGGAATGACCATCCGGGTTTTGGATTTCTCCGAGGATGGCCGGACACTCCGGGGATGTTTTGTCCGGGTTTTGGATTTTTCTGCCGCAGACTTCGAAAAACAGGCGAAAACTCCCTCAAGATGGCCACTGATCAAAAAACGTTCAACATGAAAGTTGTTTGTCTCGTCGAAACCGTCAAGATTGCTTTTGGGCTCGTTTCCATCCGTGGTCGTTTACTACCTCAAACATGGCCCGCAAGGTTCAGCCAATTTAAACCGAACAATTTTGGAAAGTTCGGACAAAACCAATCCGAATTTGACTTGGGTTTTGGACGTGAATCCAAGCCTTTCCTTGCACGGGAAGTCCAGACGCCTCTTATGTACGTAAGGGGTGACGGCCGATTGAACAACACACAATCGATCAATTCATCTACCACTTTTATCTTTTATCTTTTCTCCTTAACCCTAGTTCTTCTTCTTCCTCGTTCTTCGTTCGTTCTTCTTCATTGCAAGACGGCGAACCTCGAGGCCCTAGGGGCGATCAGGTCGACCTATGGCAGCTCATAGCCGCCGCGCGCCCAGACGGGGTCCCTCCCGGGCGTGTGGGGTTTCGGGTCCTCAAAAGCACCCGCCGGATTGCCTGCGTACCGCGCTTCCGGCCGGATCTCCTTCGACGTGGGTTGCGGTGCATCACCCTCGGCGTTGGAGGTACACGGTGACGTGTTCGTGTGCGAACAGAGTGAAATATGTGTACAACAGCGAAGGTGGTCCTGAAGGTTATGCTTGGGACCCGACATCATCCCATTAGTGTGTGAATTCTTCTCAATCTTTTATCAGAGTGGTGGCGAGGCTCATTATGAAGACTATGACGTAGCTCATTATTATCATAACTATGGAAAAACTTCATTGGGGCCAAGGGGGCCGATGCCCCCCCCCCCCCTCCCCGCCCACTTTTTTTAGTAACCTTCCCCCGCCCACTAAAGTCGTTTTTGCCTACCAGAGGAGGACCGATCCACCCCGTGCAACTCAGACAATTGGCGAAGAAAGTATATGCACAATGTGTAACGGTTGGGTTTGCCCAAGAAAGAAGGCTCACGCAGACAAAAATTATGTGGAAACTTGTATGTGTTCATTATGGAACCATGAAATTTTGTTTTGAAAAAATATACTCCCTCCGTCCTATAATGTAAGAGCAGTTTTTACACTAACTAGTGTCAAAAATGCTACTATTATATTATGGAACGGAGGGAGTAATTTGTAAGGTGTACAAAAAAACAAAATTCTGGCAAAAAAAGCGGCCCATTTAAAAATACATATTTGTCTTTTCTTTGTACGCCACGCGTGGAAGTAAAATGTTGTGACATTTTGCACGTATGCAGTATACATCTGTTTGTGTTTCTACAAAAGGAAATTCAAATATTTTTGCTTTCTAGAAAATGTTTTTTAAAGGGCCCCATGCAATATTAGTACATACATCAACTTTCAACTTTCATACTCTTGCTTTAATTTTTTTTATGGTGTGATATTCCATAGACACACAAAATATATGTAGCTTGATCCAAATAGTGAAGTCAAATGAATATGATAATGTGACAGAATATATGTAGTCCTCCTTTGGTTTGGAGGAATTTTATAGGATAGTATTCCTATAGGAAAAATTCCTATAGAGCATTTTGGTTTGTAGGAATAGAATCCTATTTCTATAAAGGAATTAATCCTATCTTTCATGTTTCGAAGGAAAATAAAGCCTGCTTTGGTTCATAAGATAAGAATATCATAGAAATAGAAAATCCTGAGAACTGAGACGACATGTATCTCAGTTCCTATGGGGAAAAATATGTCGTCTGATTCATAAGAATGAATTTTTTTCCACTGAGTCTAGGCTGATGTTTTTATACCTTTGAAATGTGGTGGACTGATTCCTATCCTACGTAGAAATAGGAATCCATTCCTACAAACCAAAGGGCTCCGTAACAAATGTTTTTCATGAAGCTAATGATCTGTGTGCACGCAGCATTTTATTGGCTAGTCAGCGAGGCCAACAATGCAGAGTTTATTGTCGGTAAGGGCAAAAGACAAAAATAGTTGCAAATTAAAAGACACAAATACTTGATAGTGTGCTTTCTTTCCAGGCATGTACGAGTCATAGCTATGTTTATGTAATATCAATGCAGATATATCGTATAGTACCATTTTCCCCCTTTCAGCACTATGTAATTTAGAGGACACAATATGACAAATCAACAATGATAGGAGGCCTGGTAGGGGATAAAATGGTGAATCTTGAGCCCTGAGTCATGCTGAAGCCCTGCATCTTGAGAGAGGGGCCTGCGTTCAAGGGATTGGGAGTGCGAGGATAACTGTTACGAAACCAGACAGAATCTAACTGTACTTGTACATTTCATCTGCCGAGTAACAAACTACTCCAAACTACTCCCTCCGTTCCTAAATATAGGTCTTTGGAGAGATTCCACTATGAACCACATACGGATGTATGTAGATTCACTCATTTTGCTACGTATGTAGTTCATAGTAAAATCTCTACAAAGACTTATATTTAGGACGGAGGAAGTATGTTTCTTTTCATAGGTCATGCATGATTCCATAATACTCCCAATAGGGTTGGCAGTCAGCGCATACCCCCTCTGTAGTGATCTAAACACCCTTATATTTCTTTACACAGGGATTACATGAGAAATTACACTCCAAAGTGTTTGTCCAAATTAGTGCATACATGAGGAACTACAATAAATAAATAATGTGCAAAGCAATTTGCGCAATAACGCATTTTTCTTCATAGTTACCTGTGTGTCAGCCTACAAATAAAGTGCATATGTCAGATGCATAAACTAAACAAATCAGGGATCTAATACAGTAGATATGAAAAAAAAATTGGGAGGGAACATACATCCTGATTACTAAATAAAGTGCTACTGTGATTTCTTCATCCCCATCTATAACATATCTCGCATAATTCCTGATTACAACATGTACCTCTATTTGCACAAAACTTGTCATACATCCCCAAAATTTGGATGTTCCAAAATTCGTTTCTCTTGATGGGCTGCTCACGCAAAACTTGTCATACATCCCCAGCTAACAACACAAACAAACTCGACACATAGCTCGACGCAACATGAATCATGTGAACAGGCAAGAACTCAACATGAAAGGATTTGCTTCTGGAGGCTGCTAACTAAACTAAAAGGGGGTCTGGCACAGCGGGCATGTGGACTTGTTGGAGGTGGAGAACCACTTGTAGAGGCAGGCGCCGTGGAACTTGTGCTTGCACGTCTTGCACGCCAGCCGCGGCAGCCCGTGGTTGCTCGTGTGCAGGATGCTGTAGCAGATGGGGCACTCCTCCACCCCCTCAAACTCCTTGTCGAAGTTGCTCTTCCATGTCCGGATCGCCTCCGCCACCGCGCCATTCTGGTTGCGCACAAACGACGTCAGCGACAGCAGCCATTTCCTGCACTTGACCTCACTGATGCCCAGGCTTCTCGTGCATTCAACCTCCACATGCCGCAGCGGGTAACAGCTCGGAAGCCGTATCACAAGATCAATCCCTGTTTCTTCCTTCTTGTACGTAGCAATGATCTCATACGCCGACCGGTTCACGCTCACCGAGAATGTTTCATCAGCATAAACAGACTCCTTGACCTTTTTGCAATCAATATACTTAATTAGTTAGTTTAACCACCAGGCAGACCGATGATTATATAATAATACGGAGTATAAAGTAATTTATTCATGGTCAATACCAAGAAGAAGAAGGTAAAAAGGCCTAGTAAAATGAATGCCATACCTGACAAAACTCGTCTAGTAGAAGCGGAGGACTGCACCATGCTCTAGTCAAGGACTCAATGGATGATGACAGTGAACGATCTCTCAAGCCAGTAAACCACGTGCGCACATACGAAGGCAGCAGTCTAATCATCATCCCATACAATGATCCTGCCAGTGAGGCCATCTCCAAAACCCCAACAGGCCAAAGGGATTCCACATATGGCAGCAGTGAGCATGTTACGATGGCATCCTTGGAAGCCTCCGCGGCAGCTTTTGCTTCAGGCACCAGTTCAGCATCTTTCTTCTTCCCGCTAGCACTAGCACCACCGCCACTCCCACTCCTTAATGGGATATGCTGGAAAATGCAATCCAATATGCACGGACTAATCTTATCTTGTACATATGATAACAGCAATGCCCTGCTACTGGATGATAACGGCAATCGCTGCAGGTGCGATAACAGCAATGCCCAGGCAACAAACACATTAACCTATGAGTCAAAACACAAACAAACCTAATATTAGCACATGGATGCACGAAGCAAGAGATATATAGCTGAACTAATAATAATACAGCTGAAACGAAAATAATATTAATTATTATACCCTGTCTCGTGCAATCAGATCTGTTTTGGCAAGTTCAGAAGTAGGCATCTCAATCAAGGATGAGAGTTCATCCCTGAGGCATAGGACCTTCTCTGAATCTGGCGTCGACTCAGTACTTTGTTGATCCATGTCAGACTCCTGAGGGTTTCCTCCATTGACTAGTGAAACTTCACAGAGGGGTTCAGACATAAGTAGGGAGTAAGCTGCAAACTGTAGATGGGATACTGGCTCTGAGGAGAAAAGAATTGAATATAGCCCACTGACTGAATCCTTGCTTAGTCCCCACAGTTTCATGGACTCCAGTGCACATCCTCTAATCTGTGGTGAAGCATCGATGATGAATGATGCCACTAGTTCCCAAAAATGCAGATAAACCACACGGCCAGAAGCTATGATGGATGAAGCCTCTTCACTACAAGATCCCGCAATTGCCTCTGAAACACCAGAAGCCAAGAACAAACTGAGGACATTCTCCATCATCTTGTTGTTACTCTCTGCATACTCCCCTGATCTAATAAGCTGCAGAGTTTGGGATTCATGGAGACTGTCAACATGGTTGAGGCAACACAATGTAACCAGAGCAGATTCAGCAAAAGTAAATGTTAGCTCCTCTGGAGTGCAAGCTATCAGTTTAAGATTCTCCAAAATATCCACAGCGGATGTCCGGTTTATTACAGCATCATTCACGCCATCTGTCATTTCTTCAACAAGTAAAACAGACGATTCAATCCACTTTTGTAGAATACGGAACACAAAGCACCAATCATCTTCACCAAGTTTTGTACAGCAATAACCAACCATAACCGCTGTTAGTTTCACTCCCAAAAGTTCAGCAGTTTTCGACAGGCTAGTTCCACTAGAAGACAATGATGGATCTGCGCTAGCATAGAAAGCCCGGTACCTCGAAAACAGAGTAAGCAGTAATGATGTTTCTGCATCGCTGATCTCACGTTCAAACTTAACTACCAGTTTCGCTGTTCCTCCAGTTATCTCCAACGGGAAGCAAGATAACACCACTTGCATCCAATCCTCAGTATCTGCCAAAGTAACAGATGATATATTTATTATCTGACTGTAAAAGCATATTATTTATATACACTAGTACAATTTGAAAGGATTATAGTGTGGCCTACCTTGTTGTGTTACTTCCCTTATGCTCAATGACAGACAAGAGATGGCTTCATTAAGCCAACTCAATATGCTTTCTCCCACCAAATCAGTGCACGAAGAAGCTTCACCCGACTTCATTTTTTCTGTCAAGGGCTTGATGATTGTACTCACGACGAAGGGAAGAGTCCTTAAACATTTTCTATTCACTGTTGAACTGACAAAAAGACTACCCAGTAGCTTTTCAAAAAGTACAAGCGCATCGGATTCTCTCCAAATACATTCCTTTGTGTAAGTGGTAAATAACAAAGCCACAAGAGCACGGAGAAAACGATCTTGAATTTTGTCAATCTCACTGTCAGACAGATGCCAAACATTGAACAGTGCCCAGTTACTACTCTCGTGCATCAGGGCCCCTTCTAGCAACGTGTCAAGCAAAAAGGGCATGATGCTGACCTCAAGACATGACTCTGTTTTCATGTACTGAACCAGAGAAGGTAAGAATGTGCTAAATGCACTTCCCCCTTTCCACTTCCAGGTGCAGATCATCTCAGCAGCAACCCATGTTCTGGAGAAGGAAGAAACAGGTGAAGTAACATCAATCGATGATGATGTGCTACAATGCTGATTTCTTGGAATCCCTAGAATCACTTCACCAAAGCTAAGGTTTAGGACAAGCTTGTCAACAAAAGCAACGAACTGCTGATGTTTCAGTTCCTGCATCAAAAGAAATTGTCCATATTAGGCGCATTTAGTTATTTGCACTGTATTCAATCATAGCAACTCAAGATCTTTTAAACTAAATAACCGATTTAAGCTTGCCTAGAATTTTGTCAAGCAAAAGAATTATGAAAAAAACTGTTTCAGGTTTAAATGTATATTCCGCTTCAGAATATTTAACTATGTATACTTCCTTTGGTCAAATTTAGGACTTCATTTTGTATTTTCTAAACACTTTGCAAATTAATCAAGAAAGGAAAAGATAATGAAGCCAAGCCTCATCCTGTCATTCTTCAAACTAACAGTATTCAAATCAAATCAGAGAGAGAGAGCTATGCTATTACAGTCATAGAAAGAACTGGATCACGTCTTGTTAGTGCGTGAATAATAGAAGCATGCACTGGTTTTGGTGGGGTGGGAACAAAACGAAACAGATTCTTACAATTTCTTCTGTAGCAAGCGGTTCACATTGGATCTTCACTGATGCATGGCCATTCTGTAAAGAAGGCTTGACCCAGAGCGGCCAATCTTCTCCCTCGGATAACAAAATATCATAAAAACTTTGCAGCTTTATGTGGTCAAGACAGATGAGTCTCAACATGTCCACCACCCACTCAGAACATAAGGCTGCTGTCCTATCAATACCTAAGTCTCTTGTATCAAATACAGCATGCCTGACAGACTGTGCTAGAATATTAGCCAGCCTATTCAAAGTGTCTGAATGAAGGTCATTCCAAAAGGATGGAATTAAGCTTTGGCGGAAAGCATGTATATGTTCTGCAAGGTTAGCCTTCGAATGCACTGTAGCACCCAAATGAACACCTGAACTGTTGCACATCGAAGTCTCAGCATCAATTTCTTCCTTGTGACCTTCCAAATCATTCTCTTCTCCAAGAGTTAAAGCCATGCTGCATTCCCATTCGATGATAAACAAAGCCGCCAGAATATGAGAGAAAACTGAATCTTCCTCATGTATCCTTAGCGCAAACAAGCTACGCTCAAAAACTTGAAAAGCGAACTGAGCCATCTCAAAGTTTGCCGACAAGGACTGTTCTCCTAGAAGCTTCAAATGCTCATGTTCCGCTGGCAACAACAGAAAATGTGCAGGCCTTGTCCATTCAAAAGTTGATGTGATGAGTACCGACGCCAAAGACTTCAAAATGGATTCACTAATTTTGCAAACAGCCTCAGCAGAAAGAAAACAAACTTGATCATCTTGACTGGAGCCACCAAGTGCAGCACTACAATTTCACATATTATAAAACTGAAGTCAAGCTCACATCAACCACATATTTTGTGGAACATCACCATGGCAACTAGAGTAAACCAAATTATCAACAGTTTCTGCTGCTGAGTAATCAAAATGAAATTATAAAGTTAGAAGCACATACCATAGAAAATGTACATGAGAATCTGTAGCGGGTAGATCACAGAAGACAGAAACTGCAACAGCATCCAATAGATCGTGTCGCCAATGTTCTGGCAGGGAACCACTTCTCTGCAAATTTCTCAGCTTTCCCCCAGCAATTCTTTCTCTGACTTTCTGAAGTATAAGTGTCAGCAGTTCAAATTGGCCATTAGTGTGTGAGATTTTATCATCAACTGATCGCTTTTGTTTAGCTATAATATATTTGATGATCAAACACCACTGATCAAAGAAGCACTCTTCTTGAATTAAAGAAAGCAACAAATCAATCTTTGAGCTGCAGGTGATATCCTTCCCATCCAAGCACCAAGGGACAAAATGGGAATTGAATACATTCAGATAAGGCTCAACATATGATTTATCATCGTTTTTCTCAGAATATTTCAAGAACAGGTGGGCAGGCCCGAATATTTCAACCAAATTTATTAGGAGTTTAACAAGACTTGGGGAGTCCTGCATCAAAGCAAAAAAAACTTGAATTAAGTAAATTTGCCAAGTACTTTGCATATCAGCACAATAACACTTTTTTGCTGCAGTATATATCAATATTAGCATGATATAAGTTGAGGAAACAAACAGATATGACAAAGCTGGTAACACCTACGAAAAATAATTAACTTCAAAGCTGTGGAGGACAATCAAAAGCATTGGTGGCCACTCAAGACCGTGACTGCCTACTTGTTCCACATGTAACGTTATAGCTAAACAAGGTCAAGAATGCACATTGCTGTGGGCCACAATGTTGCACTAATCCTTGTGCAGTGTGAAACTTCTATGGACAGTTTCATGTGTCCATGCGCCCGTACCTGTGTGTGTCATAGACCTCAACCCATGCCAAACTATTACAACTGAACAAGATCAATAATTCACATTGCTGCAACTAAGTACCCATATATCCAGATTTATGATCTACAGAAAACATTTGCATGCAAGACACCATTTCTACAAAAATGTAACACAATGGAAGAGGCCATTTACTCAATCAAGAGCAAGTAATTGCCATGAAGATTATATGTTTTGTAAAATAAAATATTCTGTATCACAAGAGTCAAGAGAGATGGATGAACTTAGCTTACCATGGACTTGATAGTTGGCAGAGAATGTATAACCAGTGGTCTTGCTAAGTTTTCCAGCGGCCATGTCCTACCGTTCTGAACAACGAGTAGATCCAAAGAACAAAAGAAAGAAGCAAGTTGGTCTACATGATCCTGAAATTTTGATAGCTTCTCCCCTTGGTGAACAATGTCCAAATAGTCCCTCAACAGAGACTCACAAGCAACTTCCAACAAATGACTTTCTGCAACTGAAATCTCATCCAGTATTTCAACGATACATTTCCCCAAGTCCTGATAATAGTAAATTGGAAGGCGCACGTTCTGCACCAACAATGACTTATGAGATAGCTGGTGATCATCAGTAGTTGCTTCTTCAGACAACAGACCTGGAATTGTGTCCAGGTTTTTGGATAACGATAATTGAAGGTAATCATGCCAGACAATTTTGACTAGAACATTCGTTATAAGCCTGTTGTGAATATTATCTGTAGAATCTCCTACAGAATTTCTGAAATGAAAAAGGGGAAGGTAATTATGCAGAAACAGGAGAACTTGCAAACAAATGAAATCAAACTTAATAAACCAGTGAAAGTTTTAAAAGGATACCTTGGTACTTTCTTAAGAAGCCACAAAAAGCTCTGTTTGAAGGCAATGAAGAAAACCAAACTGTCAGCAGCTGATAACTGCCTCTGGTTTCTACCAGCCCAAAGATTTTGTAAGAACTCAATAGCAAATTTCTCTGTAGCAACTTCCGATGGTATAACATCCAAAAACTGAACAATTAGAGGGTATGAGGCCTGTTTAGACCCATAGCAACCATTTTGTAGGAAGTGCCAAAACCGATTGAGGACAACCTTGTGAATATTGCAATATGACCAAGCCTCTGGAAACTTTCTAGAAAAAACAAGAATAGTGTCCCACATAGCAGAGTGACACAATGGGTCCTTTTCATTGAAGGCGCCAAGTATTGTGGAAGACAGTATCTTCATGGCTTCTTCGTTGAAAACATGAGGAACATACTTGATATAACTTGTAAGCAGAGTATATGTAGCTGACCGTATAGCAGCACTTTTTGACTTCAGAAAATCGATAAAATATTTATGCATAGAAAGTGCAGCTTCGGCAGAAGACAATGTGGCAGATCGAACTTTTAAATGACTCTTGCTTTCGGTATTTGCACTTTCACCGCCATTACTTTGTAATTTTACTCCCAGTAAGATGTCGATAAGAGTTGCCATTGCTAACAGTGACGATGATATTACCTAAAACAAGGAGATAGAAAAGTGGGTGGCGGGTATTAGAAGCACAGTAGGCATTTGAAGATAGAACACCATAAGTGAAAGACCATAATTATATCCAGCAGCTAAACATGATGAAAGCTCCTTTTCATAAGAAAATAGAGGCTCAGTCAGGCTCTCAAGGCATAGCTTTTCCATGCCTCCGTGCAAGCAGGAAAAGAAAGTGTGGTAGTATTTGGGTAACCCCCTTTCCCCTGCTGCACGCCACTCGTGGTGGTCATGGAGGTGGAGAATGCGCAAGCAGTAGTGCAGCATTTCTAAGCACATACAGATCCAGAGTAATAACAGGAAGCAGCGGTATGAAGGGCGCATCTGATGCTAAAATAACAGGAGCATCAGCAAAGCAACAAATTGATGACCCAATCAACTACCCCAAAACCAACTGCAACAGATCTAAGCACCATTTCGCACAGCACAAAGAACACACAGAGATCTATCTACAACTCTGATGTTTTCCCATTATGAATCAAAGACAGTTGCACACCCCATAGAGTTCTAAAGTATGAGCCTCAAAAGTCCAAACTCCAAAACGCTGAAACAGAATACTTAAATCTTCAGTATAAACGATAGCCTTACTGCCCAAAGAAAGCTGCGAGATTAATCAATCTGGTTTACAAAATTGCAGAAATGATCAATTTCCATTGCAGCTGGAAAAAAATTTAAACAGGTTGCGTGCAGAACAAAAACAGCTTAAAACATGAAGATAACTGATCACAGGATTGCACGTTGGGTTAAGGCCATAAAGCATACCCGCTGATGCATATCTTCTAATTCATCCGCCGGTGTAACCTTGTCAGATAAAGCTTGTGTTGTTAATTTCAGATTCTCATTTAGGTACACAAACGTCTCCTTCACACACAGCATTAAAGCATCCAACCTTCTGTCCAATTGTGGGAATGCTGCCTACAAATAGAGTAGAAAAATGTTAGAAAGTCATATATGAGCATGGGTACAGGTGCACACAATACCCTGTTGAGGCATCCACATGTCTTCAAAGGTTATGCTATTCATGCACACGGTGCACTAAATATGTGAGCCTACAAAATTCCATGCAAAAATATGACAATTGTGGCCTGCACAAAACAAATCATGAGCTAACTGAAGAGTACTTCAGTTTAAAGGTGACTAACTCTTATTTTTTATGTGCAGGCCACAGCGGGTCTTAATTTCAAGAATGAGAAAGCATCACTTATTTATGCTTCGACAGGTCAGTGTAGCAAACCAACATAACGGGTTGCTCCAGTGCAAATAGAACTAAACAAATAACCAAGCCTGTTTGGTCCAAAAGCAACATCGACTAGCTAATTAAGTTTAACAGTAACAGTAATCTATGTCAATCAGGTTAAACATCCAGCATGTTTGCTATGATTAGATATTTGAGCTTTGGCATTACTGGAAAAAATCTGAGTTTCCCCAAACATTTTAAGGACATGCCATACAGGCACCGTGTTAAGTGATATGTTACAACCAATAAGAAAATTATATGAGCTGGCTAAGCCAACATGCCCAGGCTAAGTTTGAATATGAGCTTAAACTAATGCTATTGCATCAGAGGCGAATATTTGGTAGTTGATTGACACGAAATTCATTCATGAATTTTGTTTTTAGTTCTTCCAAGCCACTGGGTTTAAAGTTTACTGCAGAAAAGCATTGCAGCTGAAAAATGAATGCAAAATCCAGATGGAACAATGACTTAGAGCCAATATCATCAACCAGATAAAGGAAAGATCATCCATCATATGCAGCACCTCGAATGAACGACGACCAGCCTGTGCAACCTCAGCAGCAGGGTCAAACTGAGAAAACCACCAAGGACCCATCAGAGACTTGAGATGCGGAGCTAGGCCCTTCCTGAAACAATAAGTTCAAACATCCATAAACATTGGAGACTGAAAGAATTTGCTCTGTTTCCAGATATTTTGTCAGTTTTGAGCAAACACACACGCATATTTAAGTAAGTGATCATACTCTTTATATATGCTGGCCCAAATACTACCCTTGAGTCTCAAGCACAAGTAACAAGGTAGCGGAGATGGATAAATCTTAGCATGGACTTGTATGTGTCGAGTATGCAGAAACAAATCTTTAGTCAAAAAACAGTGTCAAGTTTATGGAAACAGAACATGAGGCCTTTAATAACTGGACCAACTAAAAGCCACGTCACGGTAAAGAAAGATAAAAGCAGTAGAGCACAGAGCACTTGCATATCATCAAGAATTCCAAAGAAAGGAAATGGTCATACTTGACTGCGGTGACTAGGCTAGACATGGTATCGTTGGTAGCACGACGAACTTCTCTGTTATAGTCAAGCAGCAGCCTCTTGTACTCGAAGGCCTATAAAATAAAATGGAGAAGGTAGATTGATTAATGATTACTGTAGGCGCAGCACATTTTCTGGAAGAGGCATAAGCATGACATGAAATAGATGTAGTATCATCACTACATGAAAGGAGCAAAATACTCGGAAGTTGAAAAAAACATCCTGTAACCAAACAAACACTCACTTGACAGGAAACTGTGGCATTTCATCCCTGTATCCATTAGTGAGCGTACCAGTAAGAACAGAAAACGAATCACAAAGGAAGATACTGATGCTAATCTACAGCTATATAAGTTTTACTACATGAATGAACTGTGTGGAAGAATTAGCATTATTACGTGTTGCTGAAACAAGACTAGCTTGGCAATTGGCATATTCTTCTCATAGATAGAAAAAATATCATTGCAGATGTTGGAGCTAAGGAAGATATAATGAATCAGTCCTAGAATGAATTAATGCTGGAATGAGGAGCATGTATGATAAGAAAATATGCTGTGTGACACAAGCAAGGGGAAGAGAGCAAGTACCCATTGAGGAACAATTTGCACGACTTGGTCGGCAGGTTGCTGTGTAAACAGCACGGAGAGCGTAGATAGTGCCTTGAGCTGCATTGAATGAATTGAATAGAAGAAATTGAGAAACAATTTGCACAACTTGGTCGGCAGGTTGCTTCCGATAACAATGAACGATTTAGGGGGGCAGAAGCAGGAAGGAGGGAGGGAGACCTTGGTGGTGGGATCTTTGCGGCCGAGCCTCCGGAGGTGCTGCAGCACCTGGGCGTCCACATCCTGTTGGCATGATGATGCGAAACAAACAAGAAAAATTAAGGCCCTAATTAAGTGGAGCTCGAGAGCGAGCGAATCAATCGAAACCCTAGCCTAGCCTAGCTAGAGCAGTGAACTCGGTAGGGTTTACAAGAGGAGAGGAGAGGAGAGGAGAGGAGAGGGGAGGGGAGGGGACGTACGGGGGGCAGGCGGGCTGGGGCGTCGGGGTCGTCGGAGGGAAGCGGGTGCAGGGCGGCGGGCTCGACGCGGGAGGCGCCGTGGTAGCCCCCGAATCCGACGGCGGGGACGGCGGCGCCCTGCGCGTCGGGCAGCAGCGACGCCGCCAGGCCGCTGCTGGACGCCCGGCCCTTGCTCTTCCCCATCCTTCTCCTTCTTCTTCTGTGTGTCGCCGGTCGCCGCCGAACGCCCGCCGCCGCAGTATCGGAGGAGTAGCGCCGACGCGAGAGAGGGGAAGGACCAGCGGAGGAGGAGGAGGGCTTGTCTGGTAAAAGAAAAAAAAAACTTTGGGTGGAGTCGGCCAAGTCTTGTTGCCGACTTGTACAACTTCTTCTTTTTTTTATTTTCTTTTTCTTTTACATCGACTTGTAATGTTCTGGTGCTCGCATTATTCCTGTCGACGACAAGATGCTTACGATAATGTTGTAAACCTCATGATGATATGCTGGCTTAGTGTGCGTGTGTGCGTTCATAGGGGTGAGTATGTGCGCGTATGTATCAGCGCTTGCGTCCGTGTTAAAAAAACACTTGATATCCTCGTTCTTCATTCGTGGGATTAAGTCTTTTCTCTTCGGTAGGATATAGCGGTTGGTTGTTTTAGTATTTTGATTTTGTGTGCACATCAATTTATGTTATTCTCGTGTTTTTCTTTTGTAAATCGTGCTAAGATGATGCTAGAGATGGTTTTTTGCATGAGGGAAGAGCGTAGTTGTTTGGTGTGCGTTATGGTGTCCTTATATATTTCGGCCGGTGTCAGTTGGTGCTCTTTGAGCCCCTTCGAAGCAAAGCTGACCAACCGGGTCCTGCCTGGCAGGCCGGCCCGGCATGTCACAGGACAGGCCTTGCACAAGCTAATCATGTCGTGCATGAACGCAACACGCTTTGGGTCGTGCTTGGACTGCTAGGCTGAGCACGCGAGCCGGCCTAGCACTATTTTTTTATATGCATGGCCTATAATTATCAGCCCAGTAGGTTAAATTAACCCAATAAACAGCCCAACGGGCCAAATAGCACGTGGACCTTCGTGCATGGCGTGTCGACGAGCCGGCCTGATTAGTTAGGGGTTGTGTCTGGCCTGAGGGAGTAGCACGCAGGCCGTCATGGCACGGCCTATACATTAAACATTCCCCTGCGGGTCGTATCATGCCATGTAAGCTTACGGCAGGCCGGCCCGATTAGTTAGGGGTCGTGTCTGGCCTGAGGGAGTAGCACGCATGCTGTCATGGCACGGCCTATACATGCGGGTCGTATCGTGCCATGTAAGCTTACGACAGGCCTGCCCGATTAGTTAGGGGTCGTGTCTGGCCTGAGGGAGTAGCACGCTGGCCGTCATGGCACGGCCTATGCATGCGGGTCGTATCGTACCATGTAAGCTTACAGCAGGCCAGCCCGTTTGGCCAGCTTCAGAGCTCCTATTCCATGCCCAAAACGGTGGTGAAATTATTGTTACAACATTCATATAGATCAGCCCACAAACATATTGCTAGCTTAGTATGTTTTCCGCTCACTCCGCTTCTATCTTATAAAAAGCCGATTATCTTTCTATTTCAAAAAGTCATTACATAAAAATGTTATTGATTTTTTAACTATTTATGGATTTTAAAAAATATTCATAAATTAGAAATAAAGTTCAGAAATTTTACAAAGGTCTAAACCTTAAAAATGTTCGTAAATTTTAAAATTATTCATGTATTTAAAAAATCCAAAGATTTTATTAAATGTTCGTAATTTTTAATAAATGTCATTAATTAAAATGTGCAAAATTAGTACGTGAATAATAAAAATACTAATGCGTATGTGCAATGCACGTTGATATTAGGTAACAAATTAATTACATGTTAATATTATGTAATAGGATATCAATTATGTGTTAATTACGTGGATAGTCTATATTTGGTATGTTATTAATTGCACGTTAAACATGTTGAGTGCTCGGCATTGGATCGTTGGATTGACGTTGTTTGATGGCTGAGATTTATTAGATCTATCCCTCTGGGTCTTTTTATATTGGTATAGATATAGATATATAGATAATAAAACATGAACCTCAACCAATGACACACATCCTTACATGAGGGCCAATGATCCCACACGCCCGACACACTTGAAGGCTCCAAATTAGGGGATTTAGTATCTTAATAGATAAATTTAGATTGTTTACAATTAGGGTACAGATATAAATAGGAGGTTCGTCCATCTAGACACTAGTAGTAGAAAATTTCATAAACTAGCTAGTTCGTGGGCTACAAAATTTGTGTCTCTCATGCAAAATTCAAAAATGTATACAAGGAAATTTGCATGACATATCATACCAATCATAAAAAATAGTTGTTGAACCCTCCTTCATCATGTTTGTGCAGTGTCGTGACCTCCACTAATAAGACATAACGCCGTTCGGTTCTGCTACTACATGCAGCAATAAACTCCCTCCTACTATCACAAATAATGGATGGTTCCTCTTAACATCTTATCATCAAACAAATGTGTCCATATTAAGGACAGTATAACCGAGCCTAAAGCGAGTCCTCTCAGTATTTTGGATTTCCAACCGTCCGTTTTCATGATCTAGACGTTTTTGGGCGTCTGATCTCCCGTGTTCAGCCATCTCTCCTGAAAATGGCCCATCTGTCCTTTGGGTTGCTGCTCCAAAGGCCGAAACAAAGCCTTCTGGTTAACTGGGCCTGTTCTCTCAGCCCAATCGCTAGTCCACGGTCATGCACAAACCTGGCCTCCTTTCCCCGTGATCCCACCTCCAGCATCGCACTCCTCCGTCCTCCTCTCCCTGGTCTGCCACCGCCGTTGCCGCCATTCCGCCTCCCTCCTCTTTGTCTGACACCTACGACGACCTAGGTCGGGTCCGACTGAAGCACCACGATAGGGTTGTGCGGGCAGTGAATCATGCCCTATCGTTTCAATTCCTTTCACCGGCGGTTTCAGAAGTAAATCACAAATGATGCAAGTCATTGATGATAATCGATGTGCGAGTCGCCGGTAACTGAAGGTCATTTACACTTGCGATTCATGCTCCCCCTTTACGACGCGCTTATATATAATCTCCATCGCCTAGCTTCTCCTTACTTCCGCAAAACTCCCTTGGGCGGCCATGGTTTGACACGGATGTCACTAATTCGTCTTCCCCTTCAGGCAGTGTTCTCTCCTTCCTACCCACCAGTTCTGCAACGATTTATAGATTTTTTTTGTACTGATGCACTTCTTTATCCCTCCCAAATGAATGCAGGTTCTGTAGCTTCGGGTGGACCGTGGTTTCACTGGATTGGCTACTGCTACATTAGAAGGCGATGAACAACTTTCATCTTTAATATTTTGTTGCCCAAGAGTACAATGCTTGAATACCAACATCTTGGAGTTGCTCAAGGTGCTATAGTGTGAGATTACTTGCTTGGTCCAATATTCTTTCACAAAGTAGCCATGGATATTTAGCTTCTGTATTTTAAAAAGTGTATGATTGTTGTGTATTTCTGATTGATATGAGCAGGTGTGTTATGTACTAATATAGCTTGAATTGTTATGTGGGCTATATGGATTTCTCGCAACAACATAACACATGACAGAGAGAGCTTGCATCTGGGCCAGTTCCTGAAGCGGATCCGAGAAGCCCTAATGATGTTGGAGCTTCCCGAAGAACATACTAGGATCATACCTGGTTATGGGTGGAGACCACCCGATCTAGAGTGGCTCAAGATAAACACAGACGCTAGCGTCTCATTGATTGATAACAGAAGCGGAGCGGGGGGCCTTGCTCGAACCTCATCCGCCTTTGTTGCTGCCTGGAGCAAGCCGCACCATCATGTCACCGATCCGCTCATCGCAGAAGCCCTTGCTTTGCGAGATGGAGTCATTTTTGGCAAGCTTCGAGGTTCTTCGCGAGTGGTGCTTGAAGTAGTTTGTCTAGAGCTGGTGCAGCTTTGGAACTCGCGACAATTTTTGTGCTCTGTCATAGCGCCTATTCTTCTCAAAATTGAAGGGCTAGCCTCAACTTTCCTTAGCTTTGATATTCATCATGTAGTGAGACAAGCCAACAATTCAGCACCTCTGTGCAAAGCATGTTAGCACATTGGGAGTGACTGATTGCTGGATGGACTCTCCCCCCGGTTTCCTAGTGACGAGCCTAATGGCTGATCGCGCTGGAGCCAATTATGTCTGAATAAAGCTCTATGTTTCCCGCAAAAAAAAAGATAGCTTGAACTGAATGCATGTGCTTTAGGAGGATGAATTCAAGCTAGGTACTACTTGGTTTGCTGATACAACATTGTATCAAGCCAGTCAAACATCTACCTTTTATTGCACCTTTTTTACGAACCAATTTGATCACTTTTTTGAGAGAGCAGAACTAACAGAGCTGAATTGGCGGGTAGTAGGAAGGAAAAGTGTCCTTGAGTCTCGTGTATGCTAGATTCTGACTCTATTGCTTTTGGAGTTGTATATGTTGTACCAAATGCTGGGCTTCTGACTAGGGGCCAAGGAACCTGAGCGGCACAGAATGGTCAGGACATTTTAACGGTGAACTAACTGTTTTAGGTGATATAGGGATGAAATGATGACTTTTGCTAATGCTTTAAGTTTAGATGAATACTATTTTCTCCATAGTTTTTATTGCTTGTACATATCTTCTATTAACTTCCTCATCATTTCATATTAAGATTTCTCTAGATGCTTTGTACAGTGAAAGTGTTGTATTTTGAGAACAATTGCCCTGTTGTCTGTCTATTCCAATCTAATGTTTGTCAACTTATTTTTTTAAAGCATGTTTGCCAACTCTTAGTTGTTTATATTTTTATTCTTCATGATACTTTTGTTCAGGTATTGTTTTCCTTTACTGTACCCTCTTTTGGTAACGCACGAGTTAGATGTACTCATATGTTCTATGCAAAAGATCCTTCATAGGAAAAAAAACAAGCTGATGTGTTTTGTTATATTGGGAAGCTACTAAACCCAAGCTACATGTTTTGTAGTCTTCAATACTTAATACCCTCCTATATTACTCAACATATTACTAATTTATTTCTGCAACAGAGATTCTTGCAGTACTTTCCTTTGTATGCAATGGGGAATCAGTCTCTTTGTTTATTTACCAACAGTTATTTGTGTGCTCTTAGCTGTTCATGCCTTTGTTTAACGTTTTATTTTTATTATTTAAGTACCCAATCTTCTTATCCACTGTATATTGCAGTGGGTGGCAATGCAGATGAACCGTTCATGCTAATCAGCAGTGAGCTCCATCTCTAACATGCACGGGCTGTTTGCTTTGGCATGATCTTGGCACTGTTACGACTCTCTTGGTTTTTTTCCTATTCTTTTCAGTTCCATCCGTAGTTCAAATGATTTGAGCCAAAGCCAAACCCGTCGTGTAAAAGTTGTGAGAACGGATTTTGTTCAAGCGGGTCTGCAATGTTAGCTTTGAATGAGCAAGAGTGACAAGTCAAAGTGAAGATTTTCCAAGCCTCCTTTTTCATTTTCCTTGTAATTTTCTAGTTGCACACCTTTACCATATAATAATCTTTATTGTTATAAATTAGTTTGCAATTTATCGCATTAATCCTATAAGAAATACCACTTAGTTCTTGCCATCCTTATATGCAAATATTTCCATCGATGGAAGGGCGACTAAGAAATAACTTTTCTTCTTCAGTTTTATACATGGTTTCCTGTCATAACAAAATAACAAGCAAAAACTATCATTTAGATGATGTAGTATCACATTTGTATGATCTATATTTTGTAAAAGTGAAAAATATATGGATAACTTTTCCTAAAATCATTTTCTATTTTTCATGCATTGATATATTTATGAAAACTTCTATTATATTACCGTACAAATAGACGAGCACAGCAACGCGTGCCCATGATCTAGTTCAGCTTAACATAGCCCCAAGTAGGACGAGTCCCACCTTCTCTCTTCACTTTTGTTTTTGGTGCAAAATTACACAGTAAACCTCAAATAGACATAATTGCTTTGTGTTGATGGTCGTGTGGGATTGTCATGTCCAAGCTTCCTCGCGTCCACCACAAGTACCAACATCCCATAGGCCATAGCTATTGTCAGGTCACTACAAAAAAAGACAAAACCTTTTTTAAGCAAGCTAAACGTTTAGAAAAATGGATCTATGAAAAAAGCACAAAAAAACACACATGAGCCTCACATGCTTGTGAAGAAATTCCACCAAAATTTACAGGTTACGACAAGTGTCACAAATGCAGTGTGCCACTGGTAGCCACTAGAGAAAGTGGGAGTGACCTTTGAAAGGGATACCCCTTATCGACCTTCCGAGAACGAATGTCTGTTGTATGAGATGCTCATGTTCGAACCGTGTCCGAGTTGTCATTGCACATTCCTCCGTGTTTGCCATGCCGTCGACCTGTGGGAACCCGGTATCCGGGATCACCCCACCATCGTTTGCATGTTTTGCACATCCACACTTTCTTTTGCACCGACATCTCGACGAGTTTTCGGATCATCGGAATGTTACCGTGACACCATTTCCACTGTCGTATCCGTGGAACCCCTTTAGTTCCGCCACGGTGACCAAATGCTTCATAACATGCTTGTGTCAGCATTTTCATAAAACTTGCATATGCCATCCGCATCATGATAACAACATTTAAAATGTTAAAAGTTATTGTTTGCATTAAATTGCTGAAAGACATGTGGGGATTTACCGGAATTGTTGTTTGTTGTTTCCAGCCTCATTTAAATTGCCTAGATAGGTAGTTTTGTCGTGCTTCACCTCTTGCCATGTTAATTAACATTTAATATTGTTGTCTACATGAACGGGAGTGAACTAAATAATTAAATGTGGTGTTTCGTCAATATGCAACTCGTTGCATATTGAGCTCCACTTAAATTGTAGTGTTGTTTGTTTTCACTTTGCCATGCCATGCATATTTAAACCGGACATGCACCATACTTGTTTGTGCATCATGCCATGTTTATGTTTGTGCATTTACCATGTTGTTTGCTTCTTTCCGGTGTTGCTTCTTAGTTCCGGTAATGTTATGAATGTGAGGATTCGTTTGACTACGCCCGCTTGTCTTCTTCATGGATTTGATCCTCTTCCTAGCGGGATTTGAGGCAAGAAGACCGTCACCTTGGATCTCACTACTATCTTTGCTATACTAGTTGTCTCAATGTTATCGCTATGTCGTGCTACCTACCACTTGTTTATCAAGCCTCCTAAATTGCCATAAAACAACCTCTAACCTTTTCCACCTTCCTAGCAAACCGTTGTTTGGCTATATTACCGCTTTGCTCAGCCCCTCTTATAGCGTTGCTAGTTGCAGGTGCAGTTGCAGGTTGTTCCATGTTGGAACATGGATATCATGGGATATCACATTATCTCTTATTTAATTAATGCACATATATACTTGGTAAAGGGTGGAAGGCTTGGCCTTTTGCCTGGTGTTTTATTCCACTCTTGCCGCCCTAGTTTCCGTCATACCGGTGTTATGTTCCTTGATTTTGCGTTTCTAACATGGACGGGGTTTATGGCCCCCCCCTTAACAGTTTGCTTTAAATAAAATTCTTCCAGCAAGGCCCAATATTGGTTTTATCATTTGCCTAATAACAACTAAAACTTGCATAAGGACCGACTAGCACCCGAGGACTCTTAATTAAAAACCCGGGCCAGTGCTCCTCATGAGTGTTGGTCCAAAAACAGAGCACCTTGCGGCGCCCCCTTGGCAACTTGGGTCTCAGCGACCGTAAGCTCCGCTCATCCGTCGTGGCCTGAGACGAGATACGCGCGACTACTATCAGGGTGTCGGCACGTCGGGAGGTCTTGCTGGTTTTGTTTTACCATTGTCGAAATGTCTTATGCACCGAGATCCCGAGTTTGATCGGGTTGTTGTCCCGCGATGGAGGATTGTCTCTGCGGATTATGAGCTTACCGTGGGCTAAGTTGAGACACACTTGCAGGGTTTAATCTTTCAAAAGCCGTGCCCGTGGTTATGTGGCAGATGAGAGTTTTTAATATCCGGTTGTAGAGAACTTGACACCAGATCCGAATTAAAATACACCAACCGCGTGTGTAACCGTGACTGTTTCTTTTCGAGTGAGTCAAGAAGAGAACACGGTGGGGTTATGTTTGAACGTAAGTAGTTTAGGATCACATCTTGATCATTACTAGTTTGCGAATGTTTTCGTAGTTTCTCATCTTATTCTTGTACTCGTAAGTTAGCCACCATACAATGCTTAGTGCTGCTACAGCTCATCCATTCCATACCCATTAAGCTTTGTTAGTCTTGATACATATGGTAATGGAATTGTTGAGCCCTCGTGGCTCACAGATTACTACAACAACAGTTGCATGTACAGGTAATGCGATGATCTAACGCGAGTGCGATGCTTACTTGTTTGGAGTTCTTCTTCTGCTTCTTTGATCAAGGGATATAGGTTCTGGGTCAGGAGCCTGGGCTAGCAGGGTGGATGTCATTCCTCTTTTTTGTTTGATTTCATCCATGGTCGGATCCTGCTCTTCTGTATGATGATTGCTATGTATTGATGTATTGTTTGTATTGATGTTGTAGCTTGTGGCGAGTGTAAGCCTTTATCTTGTACTCACATCTATTCAGTACATGGTATGTTGTAACGATATCCACCTTGCTATGCGCTCGAAATGCGATTGTGCCCCAATCATGAATTCATCACGTGATTGGGATAGAATCGCATCTTGGGCGCTACAACAACCCATCGACCAATGTTAATATATTACTTTAGCTATGATTCATGCTTGTGACGTGTGGGTACTATAGCTACACACTAATCAACAAGACTCCTTTGAATGCTTTATGGAGAATAATTGATGTCGTAGATAGAGACAATGCACTTTAAGATGATTGTTCTGTTGCAATTTTTTGTGTATTAATCCATCTACTTGCTTTTGTGCATCGTCGATGGCGTCCTCACTATGCAAGGGAGCATCTTCACAAGCGACAAGATGGCGATGTTGCAAGAGGGCACACCCCTCCGGCTAGTGGTGCTTCGTGAGGCAGTCCGACAATGTGGTCGTCATTTGAGGTATATTGCATCGGTTGGGCGCATTGAAAGAGGAAGAAGGAAGAACAAAATCACTAGTTTGTAATTTATTTTTTAAAGCTTTTTAAGTTTAAAAATCACATTTTAAGAAAGAACAAGAATCAATAGTTCTTAAAATGTGATTCTTAAAGTGGTTGGACCTAATCAAACCTTAAGATGTGGTTTGATGCAAAAATCATCTTGGATGGTCGCGTGTCACCATCACATTCCTTCATCACCACCATGTTAAAATCAAATTGTCACTACCTGTTATTTAGGGCATGCTTCCAATCACCGTCGCTACCAAACCGGATGACCAACATATTACTCCCTGTATCCTTGAACTACCATCATGATGCAATCCCCGTGCTCTTTGCAAGGCCCTTTCGAAAGCATGAAGATGAGCGATCCAGGGGAGAAAACTTTTCCCACTTTGATCACCTTGGCGATGATCGGGATGGGACCAATGGAGACAAACCTGTCCGTTTCCTTCTCCGTAAGAACCAACCCTCCTAGCCACACTAAGAACGCCCTCCCCGTCGAATATTTCCCATCAACAAGTGACTTGGACATCTTCCTGCTCGAGTTCTCGTTGGTCGCCATCTTCGTCGGTGTTTTCATCCTTGAGGCTTTGTTTGGTAGCACAAGGGAGATAACCTAGGGCCACATACCCCTAAGGGGAATTTTCACGAGCACATGGGGAACCCGCACCAACGACGGGGGAGATTTTTGCTCCCATTTAGCAACAAAGGGGAGGAAATCCCTACGACCAAAAGAAAGATCACGCTCTTGCAGCTAAAGGTGTGTATGTTGTAGCAGTTAAAATATAGATCCGCGCAAGGAAGCTGGTTAAAAAACTAAGTTGCATCTGCAATAAGAAATCGGTGTTGCAGCTTGGTGTGGCATCCATATCTACGTAGGGAAGCTGTTGAAGAAGCAATTGTCGCCAGATTCGTGCAGGGAAGCTGCTGGAGGAGGAGCTGCCGCCCGATTCATTCCAGCAAAGAAAGATGATGAGCTGCTCACGGCACAGATCCGCAATTTGGAAGAAACAGGAGGAGGATCCGCCACCGAATCCGTGCAAGGAAGACAAGGAAAAGGTCACTGAAGCCGCGAGAGGAAGTGAGACACGAGCTAGATGGAGGCAAAGAAGGTCGCGCGAGAAAGAAGTCAAAGTCAGTATGGGTGGAGGCGCGCGATCGCGAGAGAGACAATGATTTTCTCCCCTCCCCCCACCCCCACGTCCTGAGACGTGGATTCTTTCCCATGGAAAACACGTGGATTGAGGCGAGAAACCCCTAGATGAAGGGCGTCCAAATGCGCATATGGATCAAACTGGCGCTAACTTGGCCCGTGGACGGGCCACCCGGGGTTTCGGCTGGGATCTCGGGAGGATCCCTGGCTACCAAACGAGTCCTGAGGATGTCGTTTCTCCACCTCTGTTCCGCGACACCATGAGCAACTAGCAAGAAGAGAAAGCGCAGTCTCCTCGTTCCGATCGTCAGAGTTCACCACCACCCCTGGTTGAAACCCTAACCCTAGCCATCCGCTTGCCGATCACCTAAGCAAATCGCCACTCGGAAGTTTGTAAGGTTTTCCGTGGTGGACCCGCTTAGTTCATAATTTGGAGTTCTTTTTGAATTGTGCTTAATATAAGCTGCTAAATAAAAGAAAAGGCGAAAAGAAGTGGACCAGAAATCCCCATCGTCTTCCTTCCTTCCTTGTTTTACTCGCCGCCGGTAGGGGTACGCCTCTTTACTCCCCGCCGACGCTCGCCGTACTCTCCTCAGTCCGACCCACCGGCCCATCCCACCGCGGCTCGACCTGCCGCTGCCGGTGCCCTACCTCTCCTCCTCCGCCACCTCCTCTGCCCTTCACGCGCCGCCATCGCCGTTTCCCCTCCCTGCCTGTCTCAGCCCGGTCCGCAATTCCGGCCTCTGATTTCTGAGGTATATGCATCCATCCATCCATGATTAGTTAAATTCCATTGACGCCATCGAGAAATTCTTGGTGCACACCGGATCCGCCCCTGTCCTGTCCCCAGTAAAGGAAGCAACTTTTTTTCTTGTTTTTTTTTTGGTGGTGGTTAGGGGGCTTGACTTCTTATGAAATTTTGTCAGAGAAAATCTGTTTTAATTGGGCTTCTCCTTGTTTTTGCAGTTCAGAATGGGGAACATGCTCACCTTCATGCTTGGAACAACTGCAGTGGTGAATCATTGCCATCCAAGGCAACTCCACCCAGGAGGAGGCAGCAGCAGCAGCAGGATAGCAGGCCGTCAGTTTGAACCGCTGATCATTCTGGCTTTCAGGGCTATATCTGAGCACATAGTACGTAGTGAAGCGTTCTGTCGAAAGCAGATATCGAGCGGCCGGTTTCAATTGCTGACCATTCTGGTTTGCGGAGCAACCCGTGCAGAGGGAATTACAGCAAACGATCCATTCAAACTGTGTGGCATTCTCATCTGTGGAGTTTTGTCTGACTACATCAGTCATGGCGCAGAGGAACCAGCGGTTGATGTGCTTGGAGACCTTCCAGAGGTACTATGCTAAAATCTCGTGCTCCAGCCCGCCGTCTGTTGGTTGCAGATTACTAATTTCTACCTGTGCGCAACTACAATATATTTTTTGTTCTGCAGGACGTGTTATGCACAGTTTTGTCAAAGTTGTCTGTGGAAGAGGCTGTAAGAACCAGTGCCGTCTCAAGGAAATGGAGATACTTGTGGACAGTTTGTCCTAAACTGAGTTTCGATGGAAATACAATGTGTGGCAAGAAATATCATGAGAAAAGAGTGTATAATCTAGTGTTCAGTCACATTGTTAATAGGGTCCTGAGACAGTGCCGTGGCAAGTTGGTTGAAGAGCTTGAAATCAAAATTGAGTTGAACTGGATGTTGGTTGAACATCTTGATAATTGGGTACGTTTTGCTGTATCATCAGGGACAAAGGCACTAGTTCTTGATTTAGCATCAGAAGGGCGTCAACCCCCAGGTTGTGTTGATTGGTACAAATTCCCGCTTGACCTTTTAGACAAGGATAGTATACACCGTCTACAGAAACTTCATCTTAGCTTTGTAGATTTCCAGCCACCGATGCATTTTAGTGGTTTCCCTAACCTAAGGAAGCTTGATCTGAGCATAGTGAATGTCAGTGGGAAGGATATTCAACATATGTTGTCAAACTGCTGTAACCTAGAGTGGCTGAGTATTGTTAGATGCCATTTCAATGGTGAACTAAAGGTTAACGGCCCACTGCCTCACCTGCTATACTTGAAAATTGCTTCCTGCAGATTAACAAATATAGCATTCCATGCCGTGAACCTTGCGACTTTCGAATACAGAGGAGTGGCGGTGCCTATTGACCTCGGTAAATCATCGGAACTGAAATTTGCAAACATATATTATTTTGGAGACACTCTTGAGCACACTATTACCGTGCTTGCTAAAGTTCTTACAAGTGTGCAACATCTGACCCTCAATGCAGGCTGTAAATCACCAGAGGTTTGCTCTTCGACCAACTTTTATATCGTGGATCATCCCATTATATTATATTATCGTGGCATGACCTTTTGGTTATCTATCTTTCAGGTTCCCTGTTTGATGTCTTACCCATGCAACTTTTCTCGGATGACAAGTTTACAATTGAGCTTGGACTATGTCAACGAATTCGACAGCTTGTCACTGGTCTCCTTTTTGAGGTCTGCTCCTTTAATTGAGAAGTTAGAGCTGCACGTAAGTACCCATATGGTTTTTTGGCTGATAGTCTATACATTTCTTATTAGTATTACTACATTATAGCTTCTGTCAAGGCAATACACATCTCATTTTTTAACCATAGAAATGTCATGCTTACAACTGAAAAGCATATTTGTCCGAGTATAAAACGTGATGAGCCAAGTTTCAGTTTAAATCTTTCATAAACTAAAATGACAGTTTAATAAACTCTGTCAGCAACTTGGTCACGTACTCAGATTATTCATTGACATTTGATTATAGATAAAATGAACAACAGATTAGTCACAATCCTTCTCACTTTATTTTTGGTTGTAAATTGTAGTTTTGTAACGCTGCTTATGTGCGCCTGGTACAAGAGCCTGAACCTATGAGGAAGCTTTCGGAGCGTCTGTTCAGCAACATGAAGAGCCTGCATATTACAGGTTTTGAAGCATGCAAGGGCGAAGTTGAGTTCCTTCTGCACGTGGTTGAAAATGCCCCTGCATTGGAGTTGTTATGTATAGATCACTCATATCAATATCCAATAGAAGGCTTTCGCAAGGACAAAGAATTGGATGTTGACTTGCTTCATACAACTACTAGAAGGCATCTTAAAGGAAAAATTTCACCCAACTGCACCTTGATTTTACTTTAAGGGATTATTAGTTGGTGTAGGGATGTATAGCCAGGGATGGAAATCCGATGTGGTATCCTGAAACATGTTTGCACGGTCTACCCGCTATTTACTTGTGCTTTGTGACTAGTTTTGCACATTATATATTGAAGAGGATGGACCCTCATGAAGATACAATGCAAGAGTTGTGCCGCTGACATGAAGAGAGATGGAACTGTTTGTAGTTCGTTTCATGTTCTTGTTTCATTTCTTAGTTTGGTTTGGCTGGCATTAACAATTAACAATGATGGTGCCATTTCTGTCTCTTTGAGACAATAATGTTGGTGAATGGAGGATTCGGCCACTCTTGTAAGCATCAACACTGTAACTGGGTACATAACATGGATAAGCACTGCAGCTATTTTTGATTTACTTTTGTTGGCAATGATTTCTGAATGTTATGCAAAACACACCGTTGCTGCATCTGTCACTCTACTTTGCAGTTGCAGGTGTCTGTCTCAAAATTTGGTGTAAATCCAACTACGTACATGCTAACAACACATAGTTGCCGCCCACACTTGACCTCATCTGTCTCCTAGTTTCTGCTATCTATCCGAACACATGAACATGAATGAATGCAGCTATGAATATACTCAGTAAATGAAGAGCGCGAGTGTATCTACTCTATGATAAACGACAAGATCGGACCTCGGCGAAAGAGCGACGGACGTGCTCTGGAACCGGAACACATAAGGATGTTGTTGATGATGAGAGCCTCCTTGCGAGGGAGGTGCGGCGGCACATCGACAACCACCGTCGACGTCTTGACGCTATCCCAGCCCCGGATCATCGCTCGTGCCTCATCAGCACTCGAAACAAGCACCGCCTGGACGCTCTCCTCGGAATCAACCTTGCCATCGGCAGCATCATCACTCGGCGTAGTCAGAGCTACAATGGCAGCAGCACGCGCAGCGGCGGCGGCATCGCGCATCTCGAGCATCCTCATCATGGCCAGGACGTGAATAGTGATGATGTACACGGTGCGGTCGAGGGCCAGACGAAGGGCGATCAGCGCAGGGGTCGGAGCAACGACTCGACGTCGAGCCGGGAACCTCGCGAGAGCGTGGCGGATCAGTAAGTGCACGCCGTCATCAGCGGCTGCGGCTGCGGCTGGGGTCGGAGCACACGGGCGGAGCCTGGCGGGTGCACGCGGGGGCGGGGGCGGGATGCCCGCGTGGGCCTCCTCGGTGCCCGATGGGAGAAGACGGAGGCTGAGAGGCCGGAGAAGACCGACAAAATCTAGAAGGGCGGCATCCTTCTCGCGGGGAATCGCGGACATGAGCCGGCGCAAGGCGAGGTAGAACAGCACGCCGAGGACGGTGGACTTGGCGCGGGCGCTCGGGGTCGGCGGAAGAAGCCGTCGACACTGGTGCTCTGGAAGGCGAAGGAGGAGCCGCAGCGCGAACGGCTCCGTCGGCGGCGGAGCGACGCGGCGTGCCCAGTGGACCAGAGCGCCAAAAATAATCCTGTCCAACTGCTCGCGGGCGTCGACTGGACCCGCGGGAGGCGCTGGGGCGTGGAGTGCAGCGGGAGGCGCCGCCGCGTCGACTGGAGCGGGCAGCGCGCCCGAGCGGATCCGAGCGAGCGCGAGGCGGAGCAGAGCCATGGGGAGGAGGGGCGGAGCGACCGCGAACGGAGGCGTCGGGCCGCGAGGGAGGCGGAGGATCCCGGCGGAGAGGACGGCGGCGAGGATGCTGCTGGCCTCCGCGGGCTGCGTGGCTGGCGGCGGGAGGAGTACTCGAGCTGCCTCGCGCGCCAGGAAGCAGAGGAAGTCGAGGGGGGCGTCCGGTGGGAGGCCGCGGCGACGGCGGTGGAGAAGCCAGAGGAGGCGGCGGAGCAGGCGAGCGACGAGCTCCATGGCTGCCGGCGGCGAGCTGTTGGTACTCGGCGGTTACGGTGGGCGGGAGGGTTCTGATTTTGGGGGCACGGGCGGGGATTTCGTGTTTTTTTTTCCTTCAGGGAACGTGGTAATTATATTTAGATGGGAAAAGATTACTCGTGCTCTGTTTTCTGGCCTTCAATCAAATCAAATTGGGATACAAATTTCCCTTCAATTCTTGTTGGAGACAATTTAATTTGTATACAAAAAAATGCCCGGCAAACAAAACTGTTTCCTGTTGGCTTCATATGTTGAAGGTTTCATTTCTACATATCGTTTGGGTATGTTTTGACAAAAGAAAATTCGAGTCCTAAAGTTCTTAACCCCGTGGTTAATGAAGGAACCATTATATTGTTATCAAGGTTACCTCGTGGCGGAAACACTCCGGTGTTTAAAGTTGTCGCCCTGTGAATTTTACACCTGAATTTTACAACCGGATGTTGAGACGCTGCTTGCGAACTATCGCCAGCAGATGTTGGTGATGACCCTTGCCGTGAAGGAGCACGAAGATGAGAACCGAAAGAGGCGGCGAGGATCGACCATCGGCCGTCTTTGCATTCCTCGGAATCGCCATCTCGGGAACGAGATGTTGATGCAAGACTACTTCGCGGAGAATCCAACATATCCGCCGCACCTCTTTCGGAGAAGGTACCGAATGTGCCGATCTCTCTTGTGAAAATTGTTCAAGCTTGCGAGGCCAATTGTCGGTATTTTACTAAAAGAAGAAATGCCGCGGGCTTGAAGGGATTTAGTGCATATCAAAAAATCTCGGCAGCTATGAGGGTAATTACATATGGCATTCCGGCTGACTATGTCGATGAGTACCTTCGCATTGGTGAAGATACCACAATTGAGTCAGTGCGTAGGTTTGCCGAAGTGATCGTCCGTGTATTTGGTCCTGAATATCTTCGGGCACCCAACGAGGAAGACACAAAAAAATTGATGGCATCTAATGAGATAAGAGGTTGGCCTGACATGCTAGGTAGCATTGAATGTCTGCATTGGACTTGGAAAAATTGTCCGAAGGTGATGAGGACATATCGACCATTGAAACGACACCAATCATCCTTGAACAAACTCTAAGTTGTGACAAACAAGTAGATGATCAGATGCAACACAATTCAAAGGTGAAAGCTACAAATGAGGATTGCATCATTTCTTTGCATGGATATTATCTACTTCCCTTCTATTTATCTTTTGCAGATCAAAGAGAGTCGAGGACGACTCTTCATCAAGGGAGGGAGGATGATGAGCACATGGGTACATCATACATGCCATTTCATATAAGTGCACAATTTAGTTGGAAAAAATTACTAAGCCGAATCAAGCAAACACATGGCTAGGTGAACGCTAACTTAAGTTCATACCACAATCTTGAACATATGGCTGCACTTTCATCCCCATTGTTGTTGGTTGAACTTAGGTATCACATGTAAGAAATCCAACATCCTATGAGCTCTTTAAGCAACCGGTTTGGAGGAACAAGTTTGAAGAAAACAAGTTTCAAGTGAAGCTGATGCTGTTAGTTTTTACCTTTGATGTTTCGTGGTGGCACACCCATATGGTGGAGAGACGTGGCAATAGGGTTACATCAACAGAAGCTAAATCAAATTATCTTTCCAATGCAAAAAACCTCACACCATTTGGAGTTGTGAGTCAAAAGTACTAGTCATTCTCGTGGAAGGTTTCCAGGCTGTCAGGGCTTCGCGAATTTCCGAGGAGCTCTTCAACAACTCCCAAAGTTGACTGCTTATTCCCCCAAGGAAAAGCCATGCAAATCTGCTTACTTTTGAAACCATTTTCACACCTAGCTAAGGGGGGTTGTCCCTGCTATAAGACCCCATCCCCCCATCATCTTAAAAACCTTTTGTCAAACCATTCAACTACAAGCTTATGCAGTAAGACTGCTAGGGAGATTCAAGAGATCTTGCTACCTTTGCTCTTGTGAGTTCATTCGGATTCGCGAGAAGGAGCCTCTGGTTCCCCTAGTTCGTGCTCTATGGTTCTGGCCGTTTTGTGTAGATTAGTTCTGGTTTGTGGTTCTGCAATTGTTCGGACAGCGGGTTGGAGTTCTTGTAGCTTCGATCAGCCATCCCCAATGTATGGGGTGCATCCAACCTTGGCAGGTATAAAGCTAGTTATCCAGGCTGCTTGTAGCTAGTTATCCCTCCCGATTCGATCCTACGATGTGAAGATCGGGCCACCCTCAGGCGTGAACTCATTATTTGGGTTCTCACCTATCATATGGCATCAGAGCCTTCATTGACATGGTAGGATATGTTATCCAAGTTAATCTTGCTATCATCCCTTTAGATCGAGTGTTTTTGATGCTATATCTTCTGTCCTAGAAGTTCAAAGCCCCACAAAAAATAAATCCAAGCATTGTTGGTGCTGAGATCTTGTTGTTGCATACCTTGCATGTTCTTCATCTTTTAGATCAACACCAAGTTCATCTTTGTAATTGCTTTCAGATTTGGTTGTTGTGCTTTGGGAAAAGAGAAAAAAAAAGAGTGGCAAAAAAGTCAAGAGGAAAAAAGAAAGTGTTGTGTAAGATCCAAAAGTTTCAGCTTGGTAGAAAAATTTCAGAAGCTTGTGTGTTGTGTGTTCTTCAATCTTGGTGCACAGGTGCAGCAGATCTATCCCCACATTTTCTTGGTTTGCATCTACTTGATTTCAGCACAAGCCCCCTTTTGTTTACCCCACCGAGCTCCACCAAAAACCGAAGCTAGTTCTTTGATCCCTGTCTTTCAATCGCTTTAACACATCCGGGAGAAGCACAATCTGATGTGAACTCATAAGAACTTTGGTGAGTAAGAGGTGAGGTTGTGTGATTTCACAAAATTATCCTATTCCACTTTGGCCTTACTAACATGGCAGGATCTAGATCGAGTGTTCATGGAGAAAACCATGGGGAAGAAGATGCCCCGGTCACACGTGCTGATTTTCAGGAATTGGTTTGAAACCTTGGAAGGATGTTTCACGAGTGACCTCCAGCAGGTGGCAATAGGGTTCGACACCGAGAACACCCTATTGACCCACTTGAGGAAGTTGTGGATGAGAATTTCGTGCATGCTGCTGTTGATGGTGGCTTGGAGGATGATAACAACAGCTATGGTGGACATGTGGCTGCTGCTCATAGAGGGTAGCGAGGAGGACAACTTCGAGGGCGAGGCCATGGTCCTTGTGGGCACTACTATGACCTTCATGAGCGTGTTGCTCGTGGTCATGGAGATGATTTTGATGATTATGATAGTGTCCCATACCGTCGTGCTGCTGAAGATGGGCATCATGCCGAACATCGTGACCGAGTTGGTCGAGATGACATAGCAAGAATCAAGTTGCACGTCCCCAAGTTCACAGGAAGGGAAGACCCCGACGCATACTTTGATTGGGAAGAGCAGTGTGATCAGACTTTTCGTATCCATAACCTTGCTGATCCGAAGAGAGTAAACCTTGCTTGTGTTGTGTTTTCTGGTTATGCACTCACTTGGTGGAATCAACTACAAGAAGATCAGCTGCTGCTAGGCCGTGACCACATGGACACTTGGGAAGAGATGAAACAAGCCATGAGGCGAAGGTTTGTTCCTTCACAATATCAAAGAGATCTCTGGAACAAATTGCAGCGCCTCAGCCAAGGTACGCGCACGATGGATGAATACTATAAATAGATGGAATTACTTCTCGTTCGTGCTCGTATTCATGAGGATGAGGAGTCAAAGATGGCGAGATTTCTGCATGGTCTCAACAATGAAATTTCTGATTTTGTGGAGATGTTTCCCTATAACACTCTACAAGATCTTCTGGAGCAAGCAAAGCGCACAGAGAGGAAGGTGCAGCGGAGTGGTCATGGACGGATATCCCATAACCACACCACTAAACCATGGCAAAAGTCGCAGTGGAGTGCCTCTCATGGTGGTTCTCGGTTTCAGCATACTTCACATCCTACTACCACCCGACGAACATCAGCTTCATCGTCATCATCACCGGCTCCTAGAATGTTGACAAGCGCGCTCCTTCTGCTACCGGAAGTACCTCTAACCCCACGACTGTACCATCATCTCTAAGCCAAGACATTGAGTGTTGAAGTGCAAAGGGCATGGTCCCATTTCTTCTGAATGTCGAAACAAGAGAGTTCTATTTATCAATGAACAAGGTGAATGGGAATCTAAGAGTGATAAGAAAAGCAAGTTAGGTGGCTCCACCAAATGTGAGGAAGAGAGTCCACTTTCCAAAATTCCATATAATGAGAGTGATAATAAAAATGAAGTGAGTGAGTCCACAAAATGTGAGGATCAGATTGATCATCATGAGATTAAGGAAATGAAAGATCTATACCTAGATATACCACACATTCAGCGAGAGAGGATAAATGTCTTGTGTGAGTCCACAAAATGTGAGATTGAGATCATTCCACACCACATTAGAGAGATGAGTGAACCACAACATAATATACCACATCATCCAATAGAGAGGATTAGTGAGTTGGGTGAGTCCATCAAACGTGAGATTGAGGTGTTTCCCCATAATATGAAAGAGATGATTGATCCACCGAATGAAAAGAGAGAGGAACATTCAATAACTAACCTTTCACAAAATTCTCTTTCTTTGCAATATGTGCAGGTGCAAAAGGCATACATATCAGCTCTCTTGCAACGATGGGAGACTGAGATCCAAGATCAAATATGGAGGACATGGAGTACCACTACACAAGGTGCGTGTGTGAAGATTGTTTTTCTGAAAGGCATTCAAGTACTCAATGAGGTAAAACAAAAAGGATCTTCCATTTTGATGAAGCCAGAGGTATGCACTTATGAGTTTTTGAAGCAATGGCGCGATAAGATTAGAGAAAAAAATGTTTGGTACATCATCCATCCAACAATATGTTTTTGTTAATCTTGAAGAGGCTATTAAAGATCCAATAAAACTGAATGTTGCACATGATTATTCATCATTTTCTTTTCCTAGTTATTTTGTATTGTCCTTGTGCTATAATCTTCTAGACCAAATGAAGTCGAGGACAACTTTTCTCCTAGAGAGGGAGGCTGACATGGACATGGTCATGGTTGGTTATAAATTTGTACTCCATGGAAGTGTTTGCTGGAAGGAACTTCTAAGTCGAACAAAACATCATGTTTTCATCATCCATAAGATAGAAAAGTTGAAAACTAAAATTCTCTATATCATGAAACCTTTGCATTATGATTTGGTATTGCCCTGCTTTCTTTTGTGTGATGACCAGGTAGAGTCAAGGACGACTCCTTTTAAAGAGAGGGGGGATGATGAGGACATATCGATCATTGAAATGACACCAATCATCCTTGAACAAACTCTAAGTTGTGACAAACAAGTAGATGATCAGATGCAACACAATTCAAAGGTGAAAGCTACAAATGAGGATTGCATCATTTCTTTACATGGATATTATCTACTTCCCTTCTACTTACCTTTTGCAGATCAAAGAGAGTTGAGGACGACTCTTCATCAATGGAGGGAGGATGATGAGCACATGGGTACATCATACATGCCATTTCAGAAAAGTGCACAATTTAGTTGGAAAGAATTACTAAGCCGAATCAAGCAAACACATGGCCAAGTGAACGCTAACTTAAATTCATACCACAATCTTGAACACATGGCTGCACTTTCATCCCCGTTGTTGTTGATTGAACTTAGGTATCACATGGAAGAAATCCAACAACCTATGAGCTTTTGAAGCAACCGGTTTGGAGGAACAAGTTTGAAGAAAACAAGTTTCAAGTGAAGCTGATGTTGTCAGTTTTTACCTCTGATGTTTCATGGTGGCACACCCATATGGTGGATATACGGGGCCATAGGGTTACATCACCAGAAGCTAAATCAAATTATCTTTCCAATGCAAAAAACCTCACATCATTTGGAGTTGTGAGTCAAAAGTACTAGTCATTCTCGTGGGAGGTTTCCAGGCTGTCAGGGCTTCGCGAATTTCCGAGGAGCTCTCCAACAACTCCCAAAGTTGACTGCTTATTCCCCCAAGGAAGCCATGCAAACCTTCTTACTTTTGAAATCATTTTCACACCTAGCTAAGGGGGGTTGTCCCTGCTATAAAACCCCATCTCCCTCATTCTCTTACAAACCTTTTGTCAAACCATTCAGCTACAAGCTTATGCAGCAAGACTGCTAGAGAGATCCGAGAGATCTTGCTACCTTTGCTCTTGTGAGTTTATTCGGATTCGCAAGAAGGAGCCTCTGGTTCTCCCTAGTTCGTGCTCTACGGTTCTGGCCGTTTTGTGTGGATTAGTCCCGATTTGTGGTTTTGCGACTGTTCGGACAGCGGGTTGGAGTTCTTATAGCTTTGGTTAGCCATCCCCAACATACGGGTTGCATCCAATCTTGGTAGGTATAAAGCTAGTTATCCCGGCTTCTTGTAGCTAGTTATCCCTCGCGATTCGATCCTACGACGTGAAGATCGGGCCACCTCGGGCGTGAACTCGTTCATTGGGTTCTCACCTATCAGAAGGCATGGGAGGGAATGTATTATGACAAGTCTCGTGATGCCACAATTGTGCTAGAGGTTGTAACATATGAGGATTTATGGATTTGGCATTGCTTTTTTGGTATGCTGGGTACTCTCAATAATATCAATGTGTTGCAACGGTGTCATTTGTTTGCTAGGCTAGCTAGTGGTGATGCTCCTGCTTGCAACTGCACTATCAATGGACAAGAATACATAAAGGGGTACTATCTTGCAGATGGTATATACCCTCCTTGGTGCACATTTGTCAAGAGCATCAAAGAACCCATAACTAGGAAACAATGTGAATTTGCAAGGGTGCAAGAGGTGGCCCAAAAAGATATTGAAAGAGCATTCGGGGTTTTGCAATCAAGGTTTGCCATTTGTTCGTGGTCCTCTGCTCATTTTTGGGACAAGCGGACCTTGAAAAACATCATGACATGCTGTGTTATTCTTCACAATATGATTCTCGAAGATGAGAGAGGCATGAACTTGGAGTTCTTCTACGATAGTGTGGGTAGCCGTGTGAAACCAGCCACAGACCCTAACCGCATTAGAGCTTTTCTTCAGACCTACAAGGAGATTGAAAATGCAAACACCCACTTTCAGCTTCAGGAGAATCTCATTGAGCACCATTGGCAAAGGGCTAGACAGTAACAAAACTCATTTTCTATTCATTTTCATTTAATTCATGTGTGATTGTATTCGGGACAAGTTTTATATTAAATTATTTAGTTTCCTTTGGTCATTTGAATAATTATTTGTAATATGGATGACTGTTGTATTGTGGTGTGGTATTGATAATTTTTCTGAATAATTATTTATAATATGGATGATTGTTGTATTGTGGTGTGGTATTAATATTTGCGGACCATCGGGAGCGGTGCAAGAGCAGACCCCGCAAAGCCGACCCATAAAAAAGCATATTCCGCGAATATCCTTCTATACAGTTCCCTTTTGCGGGGTCTGACTCTGCGGCCGCCCGCGTCGACCCACAAAGCCGTTTTTTCGTGAACTACAAACGCGTTTTGTGGGTCGACGTTATACGAGGTCTACTGGAGATGCTCTCAACCACGTGGTTAATGAAGGAACTGTTATATTGTTATCAAGGCTACCTCGTAGCAGAAACACCCCGATGTTTAAAGTTGTCGCCCTGTCAATTTTATAGTTGAAGCTCATGTTTTACCAACGACACTAGTCAATGGTAAGAGAGGGTGTATGTCGAGTTGTGCGTGATTTTCTGGAGGTAGTTGCGGCACCAGATTCCTTCAATGCGACAGTGATTGTGATGATTCCGAAAGTCAACTCACCGGAGTTACTTTTGCAGTTCCAACCTATAAGCTTATGTAATGTTCTCTACAAGATCGCGACGAAGGTTCTGGCAAATAGGCTTAAGGCTATTCTTCCTATTCTCATATCGGAAGAGCAAAGTGCCTTTGTCCCGGGACGGCTTATCATGAATAACGTTATTGTGGCGTATAAATGTGTGCATGCAATTCAGACAAGGAAGTGCAGTGAAGTTGGATATGATGAAGGAATACAACCGTGTCGAGTGGATTTTTCTTGAGCATATGTTTACACAATTCGGCTTTGCCCCTGGGAGGATAGCGATGATCATGAGATGTGTGACTTCTGCAAACTTTATGGTGAAATTTAATGGAGGATTATCTAGAGGTTTTGTTCCGTCAAGGGGTCTCTGGCAGGGTGATCCATTGTCACGCCCAATATGCGACCCTATCCTAAAGGAACTCGAAGGTCCCACCAAGGATAGAAGAGCATATTGGAGACACTTTTGCAAGGTGGATATCATTACATCGTACCATTACATAATAGTTGGGGATACATACAAGAGGCATACAATGCCACACGAATACAACATCGTCATACATAAGAGCAACATCCGACTACAGATGAAACACAAACAGAAGCTCAAACGACATCCACCCTGCTATCCCAGGCTGTCGACCTGGAACCTAACCCCTGATCGAAGAAGAAGTAGAAGAAGAACTCCAAAACAAGCAAACATCGCTCTCGCATCATGACCATCGCATTACCTGTACCTGCAACTGTTGTTGTAGTAATCTGTGAGCCACGAGGACTCAGCAATCCCATTATCATGGGTATCAAGACTAGCAAAGCTTAATGAGTATGGAATTGATAAGTGGGTGAGGTTGCAACAGCGACTAAGCATGATATGGTGGCTAACTTACGAATACAAGAATAAGATGAGAAGCTACGCAAACGGTCGCAAACTAGTAATGATCAAGAAGTGATCCTGAACTACTTACGTCCAAACATAACCCAAACCGTGTTCACTTCCTGGACTCCACCGAGAAGAGACCATCATGGCTACACACGCGGTTGATGCATTTTAATTAAGTCAGGTGTTAAGTTCTCTACAACCAGATATTAACAAATTCCCATCTGCCACATAACTGCGGGCATGGCTCTCGAAAGTTTATACCCTGCAGGGGTGTCCCAACTTAGCCCATCACAAGCTCTCACGATCAACGAAGGATATTCCTTCTCCCGGAAAGACCCGATCAGACTCGAAATCCCGGTTACAAGACATTTCGACAATGGTAAAACAAGACCAACAAGACCGCCCGACTGTGCCGACAAATCCCGATAGGAGCTGCACATATCTCGTTCTCAGGGCACACCAGATGAGATATCCTACGAGTAAAACCAACCCTCAAGTTTCCTCGAGGTGGCCCCGTAGTTTACTCGGTTCGGTCCAACACTTAGAGAAGCACTGGCCCGGGGGGGGGGGGTTAAATAAATATGACCCTCGGGTTTATAACTCCCAAGGGAAAGTTAGTAGGTTGTTAGGCAAATGTAAAACCAAGGTTGGGCCTTGCTGGAGGAGTTTTATTCAAAGCGAACTGTCAAGGGGTTCCCATAAACCCGACCGCGTAAGGAACGCAAAATCAAGGAATATAACACCGGTATGACTGAAACTAAGGCGGCAAGAGTGGAACAAAACACCAGGCATAAGGCTGAGCCTTCCACCCTTTACCAAGTATATAGATGCATTAATTAAATAAAAGATATTGTGATATCTCAACATAATCATGTTCCAACATGGAGCAATCTTCAACTTCACCTGTAACTAACAATGCTATAAGAGGGGCTAAGCAAAAGTG
Source organism: Triticum dicoccoides (assembly GCF_002162155.2). Lineage (NCBI taxonomy): Eukaryota > Viridiplantae > Streptophyta > Magnoliopsida > Poales > Poaceae > Triticum > Triticum dicoccoides. The sequence continues at coordinate 610,065,327 of NC_041386.1, forward strand.
GTAGCATAGCCAAACAACAGTTTGCTAGGAAGGATGAAAAAGGTTAGAGGCTGACATGGCAATTTGGAAGGCTTGATAAACAAGTGGTAGGAAGCACGACATAGCGATAACATCAAAACAACTAGCATAGCAATGATAGTAGTGAGATCCAGGGTAACGGTCATCTTGCCTGAAATCCCGCTAGGAAGAAGAATGAGTCCATAAAGAAGACGAACGGACGAAGACGAACCAAGCGTAGATGAACGAATCCTCACGATCGCAACGAAATAGGAACTATCGAGAAGAAGCACAACCGGAAAGAAGCAAACAACATGGTAAACACACAACACATAAAAATGACATGATGCTCAACCAAGTATGATGCATGACAAGGCTATATGATGCTACTCATGGCAAGAGATGATGCATACAAGAACAACACATCAAAGCAAGTTCAAATGAGGCCGGAACAACATATAACCAATCCGGTAAGTCCTCATATGCAAATTTCGAAATTGGTCCAGATCTGAATAAACCTTATGTTCAAGTAGTTAAACAGCAAGTTAATATGCACCACGATGATCTACACAAAATTCTAGTCAAGTTACATATGAAGTTCATTTAGTTCGGAGCTACGGCCTAGAAGATATGATCAAAACAAGTTAAACATGTCATTGGTGCAAAATGCATTCAAACATCAAGCAAACACTCTCAAAACAAGTATTCAACATGACATGATGAAACTACATGCAATATCAAGCAAGTTTCATATAAAGCATGCTCGAAACGGAGCAACGGTGCAACACATACACTTTAAACAAGTTATAACAACAATCTGCCCAAAACAGCAACTAGGCACTTTGCAACCATCAAAACAACATACTACAGGAATCATATGAGCATAAATTTGTCATGCACTTCATGCACAGATAACATACTTCAAATATCATTAAGGTTCAGGTTCATAGGCATCAAGATTAAACTAATATGATCAATGCAAAAAAGCAACTTTATAACATAGGAGCATATACATGAGCAGAGTTAATATGATGGCATGTTGGAGGCATAAAACAAAGATGCTACAACAACTATACATGGCAACCAATGGCATGGCATCAAAGTACACACAACAAAGAGCAAATAACATCAAGACATCATATACATATGGCTCATGGACTAGTGGGAACCAACATGACAAGATTGAATATTGAAACAGTTCAGCAAGTGTAAAACAGTAACATTATGATAGCATGTTTGCAAGCATGGAACAGAGGCATATAAAATCCAAAATTAACAACCATGGCTTGTGAACAAGGTACTCATAGCATACTTAAAAACATGTAGTTGGAGAATCTCCAGAATAGGCATAGATCAATCAATAACAAGCTCACAATAAGGCATCACGAAGATTATAGAAAACTGGAACAACATGTAGGCATGTTCATGGCAACTAAAACATATGCTAAAGAACATATATGAGGCATCAAAAGGCATGGAATGATAGAGCATAACATGTAAATCAAAACATATTAACTAAGCATCTCCATATTATGCATGGATTAATTGGTAGCATCATGCAAACATGGCATCATGATATGACAGAAACAGACTTGACAGAAAGTTAACAACAAGTAGCCCACTTCACGATCTTGTTGCACTCACCACAGGGCATATCAAAATATATGAGTTGCGCCACAGTAAAGATGGCATAATTATGCTCCTAAAACATGTAGACATGATGCTCAAAAGAAAATCACACAAAAATATATAAAAATGACAAATAGGCAAGTTACAACAGTTTCCAGCAGTTAACAACAACATGCACTTTTGCAACAGGGATTAAAATATCTATATGCACCCTAACATGAATTCAAAACATACCAACATGTAGAGCAAGAAGAGCAAAATATATGCATATCAAGATCATCATCATAGGATCAACAGGGACAAAGTTACACCACTCACAAGATGCATACATGATGTTAACAAGCAGCAGTTTACAGTAGTTTATATCACTTAGCAGTTTTGCAACGAAGATTAAGGCATCAATATGAACAGGAACATGCATGCAAATTAATCCATCATGAAGAGGACTCTGATATAAACATTTTGACATATTATGCATGCAAATCAGAGCTATGAGCATGGAGATATGGCAGGTCAAAGATGCACACATGGTGTTAGAAAACTCGGGGACTTGGGCAGAATTTATACCCTTGGGGAAACGTGGACGGAGAAGACCCGGGACGGGGAGATCCGGGATGCGGGCGCCGTTTGGATGACGGGGCGGGTGGATCTCGTCCCACCCGTCGGATCCGACGAGGCGGCGACCTCCGGCAAGGGTCGCGCGGCGACGCGGAGGCGCGACGCGGTGCGGGGCAGCGAGGCCGGGCGGCGCGCCGGTGTAGGAGGCGGGGCGGCTTGACGGAGGCTCGGTGGTGGGGCAGCAGCAGAGGGGAGGCGCACGGCAGCGGAGGAGCGGCGGCTCGGCGGCGGGGCTGATCCGGCCGGGCGGCACAGGGGAGCGGGCTGGCGGCGGCGGGCGACCGGGCCGAGAGGGCCGCGGCTGGGCCTCGGCGGGCTGCGCGGCGACGCGGAGGCAGAGAGGTGACGTGGCAGCAGCGGGTTGGCCGGAGGGCGGCGGCTTGACATTTCCGGCACAGGGGAAGATTTGTCCGGCGGCGCGAGGAGGAAGGGGGCTAGGGTTAGGGTGGTTTCACCCGCGAATTTTGGGAGAGAGGGCCTATATATAGATAGAGGGAGCTAGGAGAGTCCAAATGAGGTGCGGTTTTCGCCCACACGATCGTGATCCAACGGAGAAGAGCATGGAGGGGGGTTAGATGGGCTAGGGGGGCTGTGTGGAGGGGTACTGGGCTGCAAAGAGAAGGGGTCCGGCGGTTAACACGGTTAACCGTTGGGGCATCAAACGACCTCCAAATGGAATGAAATTTGACAGGCGGTCTACCGGTGATATACCAAGGCCACTCGTCAACTCTCGGCCCATTCAGAGAATGTTGTTCCACGGCTCACAAAACGAGATTTGAGGGGTGCAACGGGCGCGTGCGAGTGTCGGATGATGAAACGGACAACGAAGAAAGAGACTAGATGCAAGTTTTGAAAAACATGTAGATGAAATGCATATGATAACATGGCAAGATGTAACACGCAAGCAAATGACATGGCAACGACGGTGAATAACTGGAAGACACTTGGCGCATCGATCTTGGGGCGTTACAACTCTCCTCCACTAACAAGAGATCCCGTCCCGAGATCTTAGGAACGAGACGGAAGAGAAAGAGGAAGAGGTGAAGTAAGAACGTAAGAGAGGAGATGAACAAAGTCCAAGAGCGCTCGGGTAGAAAGAGGAACGGCAAATATGACGAGAATCAAAGCTGAAGGAATAAGATGGACTTAGAATCCACTCCGGTTAGGACAAGATAGAAAATGAATAAGAATGAAAGATTTTGGGCAGCACTCCGACTGAAAATGGAAGGAATAGAACAAGAACCTCACAAGATGGAATGACACTTGACGAGATGAACAACACAATGCCTCCGGAAGAATTGAAATAAAATAATGAAAACAATGGATGAGAGAACAACAACTTCCAGCACGAATGAATTTGATAGCATCCTTAGAGGAAGGGTAGAACGGAGTTGTTGAGATATTCAACAACAAACGAATAAGCTTGTTGTGGACTTATCAAAAACATCTCAAAACTTGAGGTGAAATTATACCACAACCAAATGTCTGAATAGCTTAGAAGAACGGAGAAATGCAAAACTCCACTTCAGAAGAAAACGGAGAATTATTTGCACTTCGAGACACGAGAAGAAAAGATACTTGAACTCCTCCAACAAGAATCTTGCTGAACTCTTGAAGAAAGAATTAAATCCTTAACGAACCACCGTGAAGAACTCCGGTAACAAAAGGATGATTAGATAGAATGAAGGATGAAAGAATAAGATTAAGCCTTGCGGTGATTTAGATGGAGGTTCCGACGAAATGGCCGAGGAAATTTGAACTCCGGAAAAGAAAAGATGAAAACACTTTGAACCGTGAAATTATTCATCATGAACAAACTCCGAAGGAAGGGATTAACCACTTCGAGGAAATAAGAATAAGATTTATTGTATGCTTTTCCTTCGTCAAATTAAATTGATGGCAAGCAATGGATTTTTGCATACTACTTATTCTTGTCGGAAAAGGATTGAGGGGTAAATGGCGCAACCTTGAGGGAGAGGTCTTCAATGAACCACCAGTAGGATTTAAAAGAACGAATGAATTAATATGATAATAAGGAAGAGGTATCTTGAATGAACCACCGTAAGAATTCGAAAATGACTGATGAAAGATAATGAATCACCGGGAAGAATTAGAGGAACAAATATGCTTGAGGAGATTTAGATGCGAAATAACAAAGAGATCACGAGCTGATTAGAGAGTACTTGACAGATGCGTCGGGGTGATTGGAGAACAACGGCTGGAACGTGAGGACGAAGAATTCTTCTAGATAGATGGCCTCTGGTGAAAAGAAATGGAAAAAAACTCCTGACATACTCCGGATTGGGTAAGAAAAGAATATCTGACAAATGGAACACTTCGAGAGGATAACATGAAACTAGAACCACGAATCTTCGAGAGAACGGGCAACATTTAGAGGAAAAACTCTTCTTCGATCTTCAAATGACGACGAGAAACACCACCAAAAATGTTTAGATACTCCGGGAGAATGGGAAGCAAAGAGATTGAGCCAACAATGAAATGATTTGAAATCGATCTTGGAAAGGCATCTGACTGATGAAATTCATTCTTACGTCAAACTCCGAAAAGAATTAGGAATGGCTCTAGAATAATTAGAAGAGTCAGTTAAGATCCTGGGAAAAGACCTGTGGGTTAGGGCCCACTAAAAGAAAACACCGTTGGAAAAGATTGTTGAAGAGATAGATGGTGCACCGGAACAATTGAAATATTTGAATGAGGTGATAACCTCGAATTAATTCGAACACAGCCGAATCTCCTGAGATGTCTTCCGAACTCCGGAATAATTAAATGGCAAGAGGTGAACGAGCAAGGAAAACACTTTATCCAAGGAAAAGAATATGATCAACCCCGAAAAACTTGAATTGAATCCACCGGAAAGAAAACAAGACGAATCAATGAAGAACTTGACGAGAATTCACCGGTTGAAATGATTTAGGAAAGACTGAAGAGGCTCCACACGAAAGAAATTGATGCTCGAAAGAGACTCAGGCTCCGGGAAGAAGAGGGTGGGAGGGCAGGAAAACCAAGGCAACTTGGAAGGGAGAACCGACGGATAGCTTGAAGAGAAAACACCGGTTGAAAGAATGCAAAGGCTTCGCACGAGTAGGATGGATACTTGATTACGGGCTCTGGCTCCGAGAAGAAAAAGGATGGGCGGGTGGGAAAAAGAAAACAACTGAGGATTGAACTTGGCAAAGATGAAGAGGCTTGAGTCATCTTGACGAGAAATACACCGGATGAAAAGAGCTGACGCACAACAATCGGAAATCTAACCGCGTGAACCTAAAGAAAAATTTGAAGGGGAAGAGGAGTAAGTCAAAACACCTACGTCAAGATTCCTCTCCAGTGCGACGAATGGGCAGAGGAGTAAAAAGAATTCCTACTCTCTGATATAACTAGACTCTAAAAACAGTTTTCTTCTAGACTTGACAACGGCCAAACTATGAACAGTCAAGGGGGCTACTATGGTCGGTCGAGGCTCTGATACCAACTTGTCACGCCAGATAACCCACAAGTGTAGGGGATCAATTGTAGCCTCTTTCGATAAGTAAGAGTGTCGAACCCAACGAGGAGCTGAAGGTAGAACAAATATTCCCTCAAGTTCTATCGACCACCGATACAAATCTATGCACGCTTAACGTTCGCTTTACCTAAAACAAGTATGAAACTAGAAGTACTTTGTAGGTGTTGTTGGATAGGTTTGTAAGATAATAAAGATCACATAAATAAAAACTAGGGGTTGTTTAGATAAAGAAGCAATAAAGTAAATATAACGAGTGTGGAAAAGTGGTGGTAGGAGTTGTGAAATTGTCCCTAAGCAATTGACTACTTTACTAGACTGATAGCAATTTTTATGTGGGAGAGGCATAAGCTAACATACTTTCTCTTCTTGGATCATATGCACTTATGATTGGAACTCTAGCAAGCATCCGCAACTACTAAAGATCATTAAGGTAAAACCCAACCATAGCATTAAAGCATCAAGTCCCCTTTATCCCATATGCCACAACCCCCTTACTCGGGTTTATGCTTCTGTCACTCAAGCAACCCACTATAAGCAAATCATGAATGTATTGTGTCATGGAATTAACATGTCAGATGTCCTAGTGAGAGGACTTAGTTGTGGAGCCATCGAAACGAGATTAGCAAAAAGGCGTTAAACCGGACAAAGGACACGGGGAGTTTATACTGGTTCGGCCCCTTGCGGTGAAGGTAAAAGCCTATGATCCAGTTGTGGTGGAATTGATGGGGTCTCGATGAGCAGGGAGCGAATCCGCTTTACCTATCTCTTGAGTTGTTGTTTCTTGTCCCTGAACCGCCGACGGGTCGTCCCTTTATATACACAGGTTGACGCTCGGCAGTTTACAGAACACCAAGGCCGGCTCATACACGTGTCCGGCTCGGTTTCTACCTTTCCCTAACTTACAACACAAGTTACACATCTCATGGCGGTTTATGTCTATGGGTCCTAATCCGCCCTTGGGCTCTAGGCCTCAAAGCTTCAATAGTAAAGCGCCATACTCCTTGTCTTCATGGGCTTCAATACGGATGAGCATAACCCAGCCCCTCCTGGGCGGTTTATACTCAGTAGTTATATCCCCAACATTAGGCCCCAGATTGATTTGAACCTGTTCATGTCAATCTTCAATCCTTGGAAACACTCCTTGATCTTCAAAGAATCTTGTAAACCGCCATGACATCATTTCCGTATGTACTTGGTAAACCGCCATGACATCATCTCTTAAGATTGTAGTGAATCGTCATGACATCATCTCCATATAAAAAACCTATAAATACTTTTCTTATCAATATCCCTTCAAAAATCAAGGCGACAGCTGTGTCAGATCTTCCATTTTTTGGGCTCCTCGATTCCCTCGCCTGTCACTTATCCCTTTTGCTTTATAAATAGGGCCAAGGGCCATTCCTTATTTTCCCCTTCGTGCCCCTTCGTCTCATCGTCTTTCTCGTGTCGCCTCAGAGCTCGAGCATAGCCACCGCTGTCAACCTTCGCTTCTGCACCACCAACGGCCGCTGCATCAACCTGATCTGACCAGAGAAACGCGGCGCTCCTCCGCTGCTCCTTCAGCCTCTGTAAGCTTCCTTCCTCTTCTTCTTAGATCCACCATTAGGGTTTCGTTAGTTCTTTGGTGTTCTTCGGTATTCATCCATATCCATTGCTGTTCAGACGGATCTTTAAATAAGAATACGATCTTTGTTACTGTGCGGTCATAAGTAGATCTCCTTTTCCTTCATCATAACATCTCTGTCATTAATAAACATATCCCATCTGGCCTTTAGCTATTTCGATGACACTGCTTAGGGTTTGAATTTTCCCTTCTTTTAAAGACTGTGGTAGATCCAAAACTATAGCCACGAGTTGCAAAACCTGTTTCTGCATTACTTGGAGATATTTCAGATCTGTAACTTCCACTCTAGTGTAGGCGGTTTAACTTTTTACAAGATGATAACCTGCCAGGTACCATTAGCCCTCTCTTAAACCGCCAACTCATCCTCAATATAAAACTCCGATTTATCATGTGCCTATGCTTCAATTTGTTATTTTTGTCTTCTAAACTGGATTACCTGCATCAATCAAAACCTTAAACCGACCTTGGTTCTCTTTTCTAGCTTCCTGTTCAAATGGCCAAAACATTTTATGCTTGCAATTGGGTCCCTTCCCGGGTTACTAAAGAGCAACTGACTGGGTATGTTATGACTGGCGCTTTAGCAATCAAGGAAACCATTCACTGGAGAATCCCCGGTTTAGACAATCCTCCTAAACCTCAGAATGGAGAAGTAATTGTTTTTACTGATCATCTGAATCGAGGGTTCAGCCCACCCGGATCAAAGTTCTTTCGTGATGTTCTTGCTAGCTTTCAGATCCACCCTCAAGATATTGGACCGAACTCTGTATCCAATATATGTAATTTTCAAGTATTTTGTGAAGTCTATCTGCAAGAGGAACCCATTGTGGAATTATTCTGGGACTTCTTTTACTTAAACTGCCATACTGAATTTACAGACGGGACCAATACTAAACTCAGGGGCGTTTCAATCCAGAAGAGAAAGGATGTTGATTTCCCTCACGCCAAACACCATAGCCACCCCAAGGACGGGAACCAAACTTGGTTTTACTGCCGCAATACAGCTCCAGACAATGAAAATCCTCTACTGGTTATCGTGCATACCGGCTTACCAAAACTCATCCGTTCCCTCAGAGGCTGACTGCCAAGGAACGATCCAACTATGCACCACAACTCTCAAAACTCAGAGCCTTCATGGCAAACGGTTTAACAGGTGTTGACTTCGTCCGTTGCTGGATATCTTGGAGCGTTCTGCCTTTAAGCCGGCGCCCCAGTTTAATGTGCGAGTACACGGGGGACTTGAAAGATCCTCAACGTCATATTGATATTCAGCTAACAGAGGATGAAGTTACTGAAGTTGTTAAGAAAATACTTGATGAACCAGTGGTTGTATGCACCAGAGTAGGGCTTAGCCCCTTCTATGCATCCAACAAACCACCAGTTGTAAGAATTGCCTCATTTTTACCTTAATCCGTCCTTTCTTAAATATTCCTTTATAATCTATTATTCATCTGTGCAGGGTGATGATCCGTTCTGGAAGAAGAAATCACAAGAAACCGGCCAGAGCACCCCGCAGCAAAACTAAGACTATAAAGAAGCCAGCGAAGAAGAAAACCGCCAAACCCTCTGATTTGCCCAATGACAAAGAGCTTGATGACCTGGACTCAGAGGTAGAATTAGATTCTCTTGGTTCTTTTTTCATACACCTCATTGACAATGATTTTTATCAGGATGATGCGGAATCTAGCCACGCTGGTGATGTAGAGGTAATTGTTCTATCCTCTGATTCAGATCATGTGCCAGTACCAAAACTTCGTCGAGCATTACGGAAATTAAAACGTTCACACCCTCTTGCTTATTTGGATCCACACTTTTCTTTGAACAAACAACAGCAAGAAGCCCACCGCACAACCCGGCACAGTGGTCAAGTGGTTACCTCTTCCGGTTTACCCTATTCCCCGGTTCGCAAGCGTCGTCAAGAGGTATCTTGTCCTTCTAATACACTTTATCCCAAGGCGGGTTACTTCCAATATCCTCTTAATCCGCCTGATTCGAATTATCAGGGAACCTCCAATTCATCCTCCGGCAATTCATCAACCACTCAGATGCCTCCACTCAAGCCCGTTCCTGGGTAAGCATAGTAGACTTATTTTGTATGCCTTGCTCCGGTTTATTGTACTAACCTCTGTATTTTGTTCTTTTTAGTGCCAAAGCCAGACTTAGCAAAAAAGCAAAGCTGGCTACACCAACTGATGATAATCCAGTTACTGAACCGGAGAGGACCTCAGAAGCTCTTTTTCAAAACACTGACATTGCTCTGGATGATCCGGTACCGCAGGGTCATGATACTTTTGTTGATCCACCAGAAGTTAATCCAACTAGTCATCATGCTGATCCGCCAAGCCCAGCTGCCGATCCACCAAGCTTAGCTGCCGGTCCACCAAGCCCAACAAAAGCCTCTGCTAAACCGTCAAACCCAGACAAGATTGTTGATAGCACGACAAATGATGTGGTGATTACCGACTTTGGCCACACTGCTCCTGGCAATCCTGTCACTTTATCAAAGCACAGTGCCAAAGAAGAATTTTCTGCTATGGACAAAGGCAAGTGGAAGATTGATTTGTCAAGCTATGCTTATCTCAATGCTCAGGACATCCATTCTGGATATTTGAACCAGCTTTATACAAGTCGTGACTATGAAGCCGGTTTAGTAAACTTGATGAAGGTGCGATATGAGGTAAACATTTATTCCTTGAATAACTTCTTTTTTCCTTATATCCTGCTTCAAGTATCCACTCTATTAGCCCCCAAGGGCCGGTTCATCAATATGAATGTGAACCGGGACTTGTAGTAGGAGAAAATTGGACTTTGCTTGTGTAGCCCCTATAGACCGGTTTATACCTTTAGGATAATCCAGTTTATACATCAGAATTCCTTTCAGTCATTAACATGATCCGGTTCATGCAGTAAAAATTTGATAACCTTGAATCGATCCGATATGCATTAGCCCCCAAGTGCCAAGTATATAACATGTTGTATGCTTGGGACTTTAAAAATATCATTTGAGAAAAACTAAATTCGCATTAGCCCCCAAGTGCCAAGTGCATAACTTGTTATGTGCTTGGGACTTTGAAAAATTTTATTGCCAACTGATTGTCTTTCTTTTGCAGGTTGGCTTAACCAACAAAGATTCTCAAATCACCGACCTCCAGGAAAACATCAAGTCCCAGCAAGCCGAAACATCCAAGGACAAAGATGAGTTGAAGGGCGCTTTAATAGCCATGGAGCAATTGAAGGATGGCTTCAAAGGCGAGCGAGCAGACTGGGAGGCTGAAAAAGCCACTTTGACAAAACGGGCGGAAGATGCTGAAGCGGCCCTTAACCCGGTGGCAGAAGAGCTGACTGGATTAAAGCGGCAAATCAACACTATGACTTCTGCTATCTTTGGTAAGTAGCCTTGTTATGAACCGTACTGAATCATCCTTGAAATCACCGGTTTGACAATAATATTGTTACCATTGCAGGTAGCCGTGTCGCCCATCTTGGCTCAGATATGCGCAAGAAACTGAAGGCCGCTTATACTTTGATAGAGCAGTTGTATACCGGCGCTCAACAGGTCATCTGCACAACCTCGTACAATAAACCGCCGCCAACATTAATCAAGGACACATTGGCCAAACTATCCATGACACCTGCCCAGCTAGAAGAGATGAAGAGATCTGCTGCAAGGGCTGGCGCTTTATGTGCACTGACTCGGGCTAAGGCTTGGATAGCTGATCTTGATTCGGAAGACATTGGAAATGGCTATCCTAGCCAAAAAGAAGACGGGTCAGAGTTTGACAATGATGCCCTTAAAGCCTTGCCGAAAGAGATGCGCCCGCTTGCAAGTAGATTGGCCGAAGAGACTGATTTATCCTTCCACCGGTCCATCTATGATGCAGACAACAGACGGATCGATGCATCAGTTTATGAAGCCCAAAATCTAATCCCGCCAATCCGTAAGCACACTTATGCCCCTGATGTTGAACCGTCAGATCTTATAAGCGATGAAGCTGTCTTCCGAGCTTTGTCTGGAACTGGGCAACCATTGACTTCCAGCCAGTGGGTGGGGAGGCGGAGTGAAAGATCGAGGATGTCGCCTAGAGGGGGGGGGGTGAATAGGCGCTTTAAAATAATTACGGTTTAGGCTTGAACAAATGCGGAATAAACCTAACGGTTAATTTGTCAAGCACAAAACCTACAACAACTAGGCTCACCTATGTGCACCAACAACTTATTCTAAGCAAGATAAGCCACTATGTGATAGCAAGATATATGACAAAGAACAATATGGCTATCACAAAGTAAAGTGCATAAGTAAAGGGGCTCGGGTAAGAGATAACCGAGGCACGCGGAGACGACGATGTATCCCGAAGTTCAAACCCTTGCGGATGCTAATCTCCGTTTGGAGTGGTGTGGAGGCACAATGCTCCCCAAGAAGCCACTAGGGCCACCGTAATCTCCTCACGCCCTCGCACAATGCAAGATGCCGTGAATCCACTAAGGGACCCTTGAGGGCGGTCACCGAACCCGTACAAATGGCAACCCTTGGGGGCGGTCACCGAACCCGTACACTTTGGCAACCCTTGGGGGTGGTCACCGGAACCCGTCAAATTGCTCGGGGCAATCTCCACAACCTAATTGGAGACCCCGATGCTTGCCCGGAGCTTTACACCATAATGATTGAGCTCCGAACACCACCAACCGACTAGGGCGCCCAAGCACCCAAGAGGAACAAGCTCAAGGGCACCAAGCACCCAAGAGTAATAAGCTTCTCAACTTGTAACTTCCACGTATCACCATGGAGAACTCAAACCGATGCACAAATGCAATGGCAAGGGACACAGAGTGCCCAAGTCCTTCTCTCTCAAATCCCACCAAAGCAACTAATGCTAGGGAGGAAAATGAGAGGAAGAACAAGAAGGAGAACACCAAGAACTCAAAGAACTAGATCCAAGGGGTTCCCCTCACATAGAGGAGAAAGTGATTGGTGGAAATGTGGATCTAGATCTCCTCTCTCTTTTCCCCCCAAAACTAGCAAGAATCCATGGAGGGATTGAGAGATAGCAAGCTCGGAGAAGGTCAACAATGGGGGAAGAACACGAGCTCAAAGGATGAGGTTCATTGGGGAAGAAGACCCCCTTTTATAGGTGGGGGGAAATCCAACCATTATCCCACTCACCTGCCCCGCACAGAGCAGTACTACCGCTAGGGAAGGGCGGTACTACCGCTCAACCCAGCGATACTGCCGCGCTGCCAGGGCCCTGACCCCAGGGCGGTACTACCGCTAGGGAAGAGCGGTACTACCGCTTAGGGAGGTACTACCGCTCCTACTGCCGCCCTTAGTGCCGCAAAACCCGACACGAAAAACTTCGTTCGAGAATCAAGGCGGAAGTAGCCCAGACGCACAGCGGTACTACGGCAGAAAACCCCAAGCGGTACTACCGTTCGGAGAGCGGTACTACTGCTTGGAGCGGTACTACCGCTGGGGAGCTTCAGCGGTACTACTACTGTGGACCGCGGTACTACTGCTGGCGCCAGCCTTAAGCCACTACCGCTAAAACAAAGAATACTCCAAGGAAACCAGAATTGCCATAACTTCTGCAAATGAGCTCCGAATTGAGCAAACTCAAGCTTGTTGGTTATAGTAAGAAGAGGCAGGGGAGGTATGCTTAGCAAACAAAGGAGTGAAACCTACAACCGAGAAGAACCGACATACCCTCCAACATCGAAAACATCATAGAAGATGCATGTGAACTCCGTTTTCGATGAACTCGAGCTTGTCATGAACATGATCAAAAGCTCCAAATCTCACAAGGAGAAGAACCAAACAAGAACCAATAAAAATGATGCAAGGATGCAATGGTTTGAGCTCTCTACGAACGATACGATCAAGCAACTCATCGAGAGCCCCCCTTGATAGTACGGCAAACGATCCTATAACCCAGTCTCCCACAACTACCATGAGACCGGTAAAATAGAAAACCTATCAGGGGCAAACCTTTGCCTTGCACATGGTCCACTTGAGCTAGATGATGACGATCTTGACTCCCTCAAGTTGGAACCTATCAAGGGCAAACCTTTGCCTTGCACATGGTCCACTTGAGCTAGATGATGACGATCTTGACTCCCTCAAGTTGGACCACCTTTCTTGATTGCATTGGCTCGAAGAAGACTAGTTGATTGCTCCCCCATACTCCACTATGGGTGAGCCACTCTTCTGCACATCTTCACAAGTCCATTGTCGCCACAATGGACGGCAAGCTTCAAGCATATGATCTCTTCGCGATGATTCAACTTGAGCTTGCACACCACAACCTAACCCCACAAAGAACTCTCACGAAGACCATGGGTTAGTACACAAAGCGTAATTGACCATGCTTACCATACCATGGGATCGCTTGATCCCTCTCGGTACATCTTCTATGCTTTCTGTGTTGATCAACTTGATTCATTCTTTGACTTAGTCTTGATCAACCTTGAATCTTTCCAACTCTCTTCATTTGGATTGGATGATGTCTTGAAGGTAAACATGAATGATCACACAATCTTCTTCTTCAAGACATGCTTGCAATAAGCTCAACACTCATAAGACCAATCTTTGGATAATTCCTTAATAGCAACTTGGTCATCACAAACTCTCCTTGAAACCAACAAATGGACTCCAAGAAAAGCCTATGGACAAACCCTTCAAATATAACTCAAGGCAACCATTAGTCCATAGAGATTGTCATCAATTGCCAAAACCAAACATGGGGGCACCGCATGTTCTTATACGGAGGTTGAACCAGCGCAGGATGATCCGCAACCTTCTCATCAAGCTGAAGAGGAATCAGAATCCGGAAGCCGGTTTATCATTTGTGCACCGTCCTCTGTGATATTGAATCACATCGTTGGTTTACCAACATTCTTGTAGTAAGGGTGATAACCCAAATCTTGAGTGTTGATAACTCCCACCATGCTGTGCTGGTTTATAATAAGCCATGCCGGGTTATGATAAACACCAAATGATTGTCCTGGCGACTTATAGTCAATGCCAGACCCGGTTAAGAAACACTGGTTTAAATTTGGTTGTGTACTAACAACTGATAGTTGAAAGCCACGCCGGATTAACAAATACCAGGTTATATTAATGACTTATAGTCAGGCAGGGTCAATAAACGCCGGTTTATCTCAAATCCTTATCATAGGAGAAACAACTTGGCAAAACAAAAGCAAATGAAAACTTGTAGTCGAGGCTTTTCAAGGGCTGCCAGGCCCAAATTCGAGGCTTTTCATGGGCTGCTAGGCCATTGAGTTAAACCATTTTACAAAGCCTTTTAAGATGGACCTCACATTAACCAATTTTCATTTTAACTTTGACAAGTTCAGGGTTTGTATAAGATTGACTTGTCAAACGTTCGATGGGTCATACCAGGATTACCTGGACGGAGTGGCTTACTTGATGAAGGCAGGTTAACCCGGGGTTTTAGGTGAATACACCTGGCTTCCAAGCCTGGCTTGATAGCCTATTAGAAGGGTCCTTTCAAAATCTTTGTTACTATGCACAAAGAGCCCCCAAGTAACATTTTTGAGCTGTGCTCGGTGGGTGCCTATGTTTGAGCTGTGCTTTGCAGCAGACTCTCTTTGGCCCCTTGGGTGTGAAGCTCCCAAACTTTGTTGTGGCTTTATAAGCCGGTTTAATGGAAAACTCCGCTTTATAAGCATGAGCCCCCATGTAACCAAGAAGACATATAAGACGAAACGGCAGAGGCCCCGCTTTAGCAAGGATGCCGGTTTATTTTTTGATCATAATATGTACATTGTCAAAAATATATACATAGTAGGAGCCTGTGGCTCAGGTGTAGTAAGGCCGAAGATGAGATATATTCCATGGCCGACGAGTCTCCTCCTCTGACTTGCATGAGTCTTTGTGCTCTCGAACATCGATGAGGTAGTATGACCCGTTGTTCAGATTCTTGCTGACCACAAAGGGCCCTTCCCAAGGTGGGGATAACTTATGCATATCCGTCTGATCCTGGATAAGCCGGAGCACTAAGTCGCCTTCCTGAAAAGTTCTGGTTTTAACCCGGCGGCTGTGATAACGCCGCAAGTCTTGCTGATAAATCGTTGAACGAGCTGCCGCAATATCCCGTTTTTCATCTAACAGGTCCAATGCATCTTGGCATGCTCTTTCATTGTCCGCTTCAACATAAGCTGCCACTCGGGGCGAGTCATGGCAAATATCACTTGGGAGAACTACTCCTGCTCCATAAACCATGAAGAAGGGTGTGTAACCCGTAGATCTATTGGGGGTGGTGTTAATGCTCCATAAAACAGAAGGCAACTCCTCCACCCAACAACCCGGCGTCCGCTGCAAAGGGACCATAAGCCGGGGCTTGATACCCTTTAGGATTTCTTGATTAGCTCTCTCCGCTTGACCATTAGATTGGGGGTGGGACACTGATGACACATCAAGCCAGATGTGCTCATGTTGACAGAACTCTTCCATAGCACCCTTGGAGAGATTCGTGCCATTATCTGTTATGATGCTGTGTGGAAAGCCAAAGTGGAAGATCACCTTTTTCATGAACTGAACCGCCGTGGCCGCATCACACTTGCTCACTGGCTCTGCCTCTACCCACTTGGTGAATTTATCAACCGCCACTAGAAGGTGGGTCTTCTTATCCTTAGACCTCTTAAAAGGCCCAACCATATCCAGCCCCAAGTTGCAAATGGCCAGGTGATCGGAATCATCCTCAGTTCCTGAGCCGGAACATGAGCTCGGCGTGAAAACTTCTGACATCCATCACACTTTCTGACCAGATCCTCCGCATCAGCATGAGCTATTAACCAGTAAAAGCCATGCTGGAATGCTTTAGCCACCAAGGATTTTGAACCGGCATGATGACCACAATCTCCTTCATGGATTTCACGCAGGATCTCACAGCCTTCTTCAGGAGAAACACAACGCTGAAACACCCCTGAGACACTGCAATGATGTAACTCGCCATTAACAATAGTCATGGACTTGGACCGCCGGATTATCTGCCTGGTCAAAACTTCGTCCTCTAGTAACTCACCCCGGGTCATATATGCCAGGTACGGCACTGTCCAATCAGGGATAGCATGAAGAACCGCCACCAATTGAGCTTCTGGGTCAGGAATAGCCAGATCCTCCTCTGTTGGTATCTTGACCGACATATTATGCAGAACATCCAGAAAAACATTAGGCAGCACCGGTTTACGCTGGGATCCGAGCCGGCTTAGAACGTCTGCTGCTTCATTCTTGCGCCGATCAATGTGCTCGACTTGGTAACCCTTGAAGTGATCGGTAATGACATCCACCTCACGCCGATAAGCCGCCATAAGTGGATCCTTGGAGTCCCATGTACCAGATACCTGCTGAGCCACTAAATCGGAGTCGCCAAAGCAACGTACCCGGATTAAGCTCATCTCCTTGGCCACCCGAAGACCATGGAGCAAGGCCTCATACTGAGCTGCATTGTTAGCACAGGGAAACATTAAGCGGAGAACATAACAAAATTTGTCCCCTCGAGGGGAAGTAAGAACCACTCCAGCCCCCGAGCCCACCAATTGTCTGGATCCATCGAAGTGAATAGTCCAGTATGTGTTATCCGGTTTATCCTCCGTGCCTGCAACTCTGTCCAGTCATTGATGAAATCCACGAGCGCTTGGGACTTGATAGCAGTGCGAGGCATATATTTCAACCCGTGAGGCCCAAGTTCAATAGCCCACTTAGCAACCCGGCCAGTCGCCTCCCTGTTCTGAATGATATCTCCCAACAGAGCGGAGCTGACCACAATAATGGGATGGCCTTGAAAGTATTGCTTAACCTTCCAGCTCACCATAAACACTCCATATACCAACTTCTGCCAATGGGGATATCTCTGCTTGGACTCGATAAGTACCTCACTGATATAAAAAACCGGCCATTGAACCAGATACTCCTTACCAGCCTCCTTGCACTCCACTACAATAGCCACGCTGACAGCTCGGGCATTAGCAGCCATGTATAACAGCAATAGTTCCTTATCAATGAGGGCAGCAAGGACGGGCGGTTCGGCCAACTGCTTCTTGAGATCCTCAAACGCCGCATTAGCAGCATCACTCCAGACAAAATTGTCTGTTTTCTTTAGCATCTGATACAGAGGAATCGCCTTCTCCCCCAACCGGCTGACAAACCGGCTCAGCGCTGCAATCCGACCCGCCAGTCTTTGAACGTCATTGATACACGCCGGTTTAGCCAGGGATGTAATAACCTTGATCTTTTCCGGATTAGCTTCAATGCCCCTGTTAGACACCAGAAAACCCAAGAGCTTGCCGGCTGGCACACCAAAAACACACTTGGCCAGATTAAGCATCATCTTATAAACCCTTAGATTATCAAAAGTTTCCTGTAAGTCAGCTATCAGTGTGTTTGCCTTTCTGGACTTCACAACAATATCATCCACATAAGCATGAACATTGCACCCAATCTGATTATGAAGGCAATGCACACACCGCTGATAAGTCGCTTGGGCGCTTTTGAGCCCAAAAGGCATAGATACATAGCAGAAGGCTCCAAAGGGAGTTATAAAAGCCGTCTTCTCCTGGTCCTTAACCACCATTTTGATTTGATGATAACCCGAATAAGCATCCAGAAAACTCAACCGCTCACAACCCGCCATAGCATCAATAATCTGATCAATACGGGGGAGGGCAAAGGGATCAGCTGGACAAGCCTTGTTCAAATCTGTGTAGTCCACACACATACGCCAAGTGCCATTCTTATTGAGTACCAGTACCGGGTTAGCCAACCACTCAGGGTGAAAGACCTCCACAATAAACCCCGCTGCCAAGAGCTGGACTACCTCCTCACCGATGGCCTTGCGTCTCTCTTCATTAAAGCGGTGAAGAAATTGCTTGACCGGTTTAAATTTGGGACCAATATTAAGAGTGTGCTTAGCGAGTTCCCTCGGTACACCTGGCATATCAGAAGGTTTCCATGCAAAGATGTCCCAGTTCTCACGGATGAACTCGATGAGCACACTTTCCTATTTTGGATACAAGTTAACGTTGATGCTGAACTGCTTGGATGAATCGCTAGGGACAAAATCAACCAACTTAGTTTCATCAGCCGATTTAAACTTCAAAGCCGGATCATGCTCTGTGGTGGGCTTCTTCAGAAAAGTCATGTCTGCTGGATCAACATTGTCCTTATAGAATTTTAACTCCTCTATTGCACAAACCGACTCAGCATAAGCCGCATCACCTTCCTCGCACTCCAGAGAGATCTTGCGGCTGCCATGAACCGTGATGGTCCCCTTATGACCCGGCATCTTGAGCTGCAGATAAACATGACACGGCCTTGCCATGAACTTAGCATAGACCGGCCGTCCAAACAGGGCATGGTACGGACTTCTGTTTTTTACCACCTCAAAGGTCAACGACTCTGATCTTGAATCATGATCATCTTTGAAAACCACCTCTAGAGCTATCTTATCGACCGGGTAAGCCAATTTACCAGGCACTACACCGTGAAAAACGGTGTTCGACGATTTAAGATTTTTATCCGTCAACCCCATACGCCGTAAAGTTTCATAATACAAGATGTTGATACTGCTCCCTCCATCCATGAGTACCTTAGTGAACTTATAACCTCCAACCTGTGGCGTGACCACCAATGCCAGTTGACCCGGATTATCAACCCGGGGCGGATGATCTTCTCGACTCCACACATTGGGTTGTTCGGACCAGCGCAAATAGCGGGGCACGACCGGTTCAACGGAGTTCACTGCCCTCTTATGAAGCTTCTGATCGCGCTTGCATAGACTAGTAGTGAAGACATGATACTGTCCACTATTTAACTGCTTCGGGTTACTCTGATAACCCGACTGCTGCTACTGTTGATTCCCCTGTTGGTTATAACCACCTTGGTTACCCTGATTGCCTTGATTGCCCTGTCCACCTTGGTTGCCTTGACAACCTGAACCGGAATTACCTCCACCATGACCCGACCCGTGAAACCCGGGTCCTGAACCGCCGGATGGTCCATGATCATACCGGAAGAGATCTGAATTTTTGAACTCTCGCATAATGAAGCAATCCTTCCATAGGTGCGTAGCCGTTTATCTTGCGTCCCGTGCTTTGGGCAGGGCTGGTTCAACAGACGCTCCAGATTCATGCCTGATCCTCCGCCCTGTGGGGGCGGTTTACCCTTACGGCTCTGATTGTTACCCTGTATGTTGGTGTTAGCTACAAAATCGGAATTATTGTCCGCTTTGTGCTTACCCTTATTCCCATGGCTTGCCTGGTTATACTGCTGTCCCTTTGTGCTGACATTCTTCTTTCCCTTCTTCGGCTTCTCTTTGTCAGACCCGGGATCCTTGGAATTATCAGAATCAACGTATTTAACCAAAGCTGCCATAAGTGTTCCCATGTCATTGCAGTGACGCTTGAGCCATCCCAACTTCAACTTCAACGGCTTAAACCGGCAATTGCCCTCCAATGTTATGATCGCCGAATCAGCATTGATGTGGTCTGACGAATGCAGGATATTTCCGAAACACGGTGCACCCAGTGAGTCGTTGATTCGCCTTCTCCTTGGACACAAGCAGCCAGATCTACGGTCGACATGGGTTGCTTGAACATATCTTTGAAGTTTGCTATAAATCGGGCCTTCAACTCGTCCCATGAACCGACAGAGTTAACGGGCAGACTTTTTAACCAAGTGCGAGCCGTTCCGTCCAACATCATGGTGAAGTACTTCACACACGCCGCTTCATCCACATCCATCATCTCCATTGCCATCTCGTAACTCTCAACCCATGACTCGGGGGATAAATCGGCGGTGTAATTAGGCACTTTACGCGGGCCCTTGAAATCCTTGGGTAACCGCACATTACGAGCTGGGGTGAGACACGGCACTCCCCAAGAGCTAAAAGCCAGTCCTCGTTGCACTGACGTCGTCGACCGAACCAGCGCGGGTTGATGCTAAGTTACTTTTCCGTTGCCACTATTACGATTGCTACAAAACTGCTACTGTTGCTTTTGCCATCGTTACCGTTACTTTCATACTATTTTGCTACTAAATACTTTGCTGCAGATATTAAGTCTTTTAGGTGTGGTTGAATTGACAACTCAGCTGGTAATACTTGAGAATATTCTTTGGCTCCCCTTGTGTCGAATCAATAAATTTGGGTTGAATACTCTACCATCGAAAACTGTTGCAATCCCCTATACTTGTGGGTTATCACCTGCTGAAGTATCTAGGTGACCAACTGAAGGGGCCGATTCTTTTCAGTTGCAGATTGTCGAGAGTTAGATTATGGGAAACTGCCCATAGAATCAACCATCCGGTTCACTTAAGATATTATAGTATGAGTTCAAAACAGCGTGGAAACGGACGGAACTGGGTGCTACCATATTTGTTTTCATTTTTTTGCAGAAGTAGAAACGAATACAGAAACCCCGGAAATGAATATGAAAACAAATACTACCGGAAACAGACTCGGAGCAAATACAGAGCAGACACGGAAACAAAACGGTTTGTTGACCAGAACTTAAAACCTCCTTGAATCCTAGAGAAATATAAACAAAAAACAAATAATTTCTGGAATTGTTAACATGACTACAAAATAATATGGTTGTGTTAGCAACATAGGATAGTATTGTAGTAGTACATGACAATCCCGTATAGGGTCTAGTTGAGTACTTGAGTGGTAGTAAAAGTTGGTCTTGAAATGATCAATTCTGCTCATTCTACCCATTGTGTCATTGTGTGTTCTTTTGTAGTTGGGCCACCTATAGTAGAAACGGAAATTCCATATTTACGGAAACAGAAAGTTCCGTTTCCACGTGTGTTCCACCGGCAAACACCATTCTGTTTTTGTTTTTGTTTCCGCATAAAAAAATTCTATTTCCATTTCCGTTTTGCAAATTTCCATTTTTATTTTCATATTTCCTCTATGTTTCCATTTTTGGTCCGGAAAAGCGGAAACTTTCCACTCCATTTTCATCCCTTTGTATGTAAAAAGAGTCTATGATGCCCTTAGATTTAAACCATGTGTTGAATTGCTAACACTTGGTTGTTTCGAACAATTTCTCATTGAATATGATCACCAAAATGATTTACGAATACCATAAAGTGCTAAATATTTAAATTTAAAAGGTTGTAAAGTTTTGTTACCGAACATCCCTTGTCCCTCTACTCCAGGTTCCATGCTCATGTAACTTGATATCAAAATTGCAGTTGTGGAGACACATGCATGGATTGACGACCATCTTTTGGGTCTCCAGTTTATACCATGGTATGCTTAGGAGAACTCGCCATTTCATCCTGGGAACACCAAATGATTTTTCGATGATTTCACAATGAAGAATGAAATGGTTGAATGTCTCGTGTTTCCCCTTCGGAGGTGTTCTAGGAAGCATCATGGCCATCATCTCATGAATCTCCTGTCTTGTTGGATCCAATCTCGTTTACACTCTGATTTTGCACTCTCTTTTCCTTGCATCAAATACTTCAACAATATGCATCGATGCCTCATTTTAGCATTCTTGCTTGCCATCTTTTCATTAACCTTAGGACTTGGCGAATAAGGATTACACAAGTCATGAGAGGTTTAGCCAGAATCATATTCCAAATGGACTTGACAGGGACCGCCTTGATATGTGGGGTTTGGCACCATCACATGCTCATTTGTGAGACAACAAGCATCACACATCTCTCTCATTTGATCCTCCTCTGCTCGTGGAGCAAACCGAAACTTGGCAACTTGCAGACATGCTTGCAATCAAATAGCACAGATACACGTTAAACGCAATGATACCTGCAACATTTACACTACATGGAAAATTCCATGACAACAATGATACCTTTAAATTAAATGCTCACTAATCATTGATAGCATCAATGGTCTTTCTAAAATGATCTCTTCCTATGCTAGATGCGTTTTGAAGCAATGTATTCCATATGCTATAATCAATTCTACATGCATCATACCTGTTTTTTAATTGCCGACGCGAATAATTTCTCATTGTGCGCTCATTGAACTTCCTAATCAAATTATCATACCCTCTTTCGGACAAGAAGGAACCATGATGATTATTTGCTTGCACTTCATCTATGCACACATCCATAAAATGATGTGAGCCTCACTATCCCAATTTGCTTTGACTCCCTTGACTTTCTTCATCTACAACATCCATGTCAAAATGTTGATCTGTACAAGAATGGATTGCTAAAATGAGCTCATAATAGCCAATGTATAAGTGCATCTAGTGCCTCCTTTGTAGATTTGTGGATGATTTATGAAAAAAGTTGTTAAGGGACTAATGTGTTTGTGAGTATAGTCCCTGAGCATTTGGTTTAACCACTGTTAGTTAAAAGTGATGTGAAGACATTGAAGATTTT
Organism: Triticum dicoccoides; assembly: GCF_002162155.2. NCBI lineage: Eukaryota > Viridiplantae > Streptophyta > Magnoliopsida > Poales > Poaceae > Triticum > Triticum dicoccoides. The sequence goes on from NC_041386.1 coordinate 610,088,091, forward strand.
GGTGCGCCCATCGAAGACTTAGCTGAAGATTTGGACCCTGAAGGCTTACCTCTTTAAAAGTTCTTTTTGTTATTCTTTGAGCCAACATGGCCAAACGTATTGCTAGGGGGGAGGGTGGGGGTGTTAATGTGTTACTAGGACAACGGTGTGTCTCTAGTTGTTCTCAATCGAACCTATTTCTTTGAAGTTGAAGACTTTGGAAATCTCCTTTGCAGAGTCTTCAGGCTTGCATGTTGAAGGTGATTCTTTAGAACACGTAAGTTTGAATTCTTTGCTGAGGAGTTAGGAAACCTGTTGTAAGGTTACCAGTCGTTATGATAGCTGATGGCAACATGTTGGTGGACGCGTCTTTTCCAATAGCATGTCGGCTACTCTGCGTTATTCAGGAGAAGTATTGTATGAGAAACCCCTCCCCCTGACGAAATTGAGTGAATCCTAGGTGAGGAAAACCCAGAGCCTAATAGCAAAGTGATTGAGTGCCACATGTTCAACAAACTCAACAGACATATCCTTATCTAACCGTTGAATTATATTCAGAACAACACATCCCTTCGACTTGTTAGTATATAAGTACACGTGCTTGTACTCCTTTCAATTCTTAGTGAGGGTCTTATCTTTTCGCCAAACTCTCCCTCTCAAACTATAGCGCCACGCTGGATTACATCTTGCCAGAGAAGGAGGCGCTTAGATGCCGATATTTGTTTGATGTCGCCTTCAACACATCGACCGGGACAGATCCTCCGCCGCCGTCATTGCGGAAGTTTTTTGTCACCTATTTAGGGCACAAAGAACAAATCTATGACTTCTCGTTTTCATCGGAGACACAGTTCGTCGAGTTCATCTTCGTGTAACTTTCTTTGATTTTACTGCTCTTTTGACCCTTCTAGTAAAATTTCTTACGAATGGTATTGTTCTATGCTATTTCTTCAGCACTCCTAGACTCTGTGTCAAACCCTTTACATCAGAAAATTCCACTAAGTCTTTTAACAATCAATCCTGTATTATTTTGCATATTCGTCAATCTGCACAAGTTTAGTACCAGAAAGTTAAATTTCTCAGCAAAATTCATCAAAGTATTCCTCTCCAAAAAAGTTTTTTTTTTCAAAACTCAATCTTAGCTAAGCATGTGACCGTATCTACTTTCCTCGCATCTAAATTCTTCATACGTACCATGTATGTTGCTGATTCATCCGGTTCTGAAAGCTATAATCAGTTTGTTGTAGATCTCAAACAACAAATTGATACGTCTTAGGCGACTATTGTTGAGGAATCATCCAACCAGTCTTTAAACAAGCCTATAGTTGTGAACAAAATATCAGAACCAAGTTCCTCAGCTCAGCTGAAACATGTCAGAAAGGGTGGGAAGAAGAAAATTTAGAATATTACCAAAGATATCCTTGAAGATATCAAGAGTGGATATGAAACACCTGAAGAAGTAGAAAATTTGGGCCAAAGAAAGACGAGATTGCGTAATATTGGGCTAAATATTAGCTCAACTACCAATTCATCATTGAATTTAATATGGTGAAGTTTGCTATTACACCACCACCGAAGGATTTGAAAATCTCTACCCAACCTCCTCCTAGAGTTGATGTTCAACCGCATGAATATAGCATCAAAGTTGCTGACGACTTTCCTACAACATGTCACACACCAATTTACAAATTGGAGCATCACATGTGTCAGGCCAGGAATCACTCTGGCATGTGCCTTGACAAAGTAGTATCACAACACATACATGCATACTACAAGGTTTCACAAGGCTCTTATGGCAATTCTTAATATACCATTCACATAAGTAACTAAATAACTTATCAGACTATAACAGAAGACTTTAAGTGGGGCACCAAGGGTTGGGTTGGACTCCATTCGAAAGGGATCTGGTTGGATCACTGTTCCCTAGCATTGCTCTCGATCAGTTCCTTCTAGCCGAAGGAAGATCAATCCTCTCTTCGGCCACAACAGCAGGCTAGTGAGTGCTTAATAAGTACTCACAAGATAACCAAAAATAACATATACCAGTAAGCGAAGGAATATATGGCATAAATATAAACATGACAATCCTAATTACCAAGGCATAAATAACATGCAGATAAAGAGATTGAATAATATTTCAATATCTCCTTATGATCATCCTGAGATCATAGGAAGTCTCATCATGGCCTCAAAGGAAACATTTCTTATGCTTACGAGACTCTACATTTCTTAGCCATTCCATGGCCCACGCTTGTATCTTTCAGCACAGGGCCGTCTCCAGGAATTTGGGGGCCTGGGACAAAATGTAAATTGACCCCCTAAATTTTGAAAATGCATGCAATTCATGAATAATTAAAAAAAGGCAAAGGTGGTACTAATGAAAAAAGATCAAACCTCAAAATCTGAACGATCAGCTACCTTGAATAATCTTTGATGCACGGGCTAGTACATCCAAAAATAGATCTATCAATCTATGTAAAGCCTGGAGGACAAAGAAAATTATTAATGACCTATCTGACACAAGCAACAGAGGCAATTACAAAAATAAACACCCTTGCTTATTAGTGTAACCTAAAAGCCTAAACATCGACAACATATCAACTAGTCAGGTGGAGAACAAAATTTGCCGAACTAGTCACATAGGGTCATGAACCAATTCCATTGGACAGGTGACTGAATTTAATGGAGAACGAGAACATAGTAAGAGTACAAGTAATCTAAATTTCAACAAATCTACTTATGAGGGAACGGAGCAAGCGGCGGATAAAAAAGGATGGCAGAGGCACACGATATGATGATCGGGTGCGGGTTGTTTGTAGCTTTATGTGGGCGGAGCGGTATGGTAGGCGTCTAGCTGATCATGCGTGATTGCCGGCGAGCGGCGAGCTGGGGATTGCAATCGTCATCACGCAGCGATGAGAGATTGATTGGTTATAGATGAAAGGGCGACAGGGATCGAGGCGGGCGTGGGAGCTCGGGCTATCAGCAGGTTTTGCTGTTAACGGGCCTTCCACTTCCTTCATGGACTAACTAGTACCTGCACATTTGGGGGCCCCAAAAATTTGGGGGCCCTGTGCGGTCGCCCAGTTTGGCCCCCCTTGTAGACGGGCATGCATTCAGCACTCCGACGATCCAACTGCCATTTAATTGCAACACATGCACTCCAAGCATCACATATCATCTTTTTTTCACCTGCTCGATGATTTAGTTCTTTCCTGCACTTTTATTTTGGTTCCTATGTCATATATACCCTTTGCGTCTAGGATTCCTATGTCGTTGTACAAGTAGAAAAAAGGGCTACCGTTCGAGCCTGGCCAGCCCATTAGTCCCGGTTCTTCAAGAACCGGGACCCATGGGGGGTATTAGACCCGGTTCATGAGCCCAGGGGGCCGGCCGGGGCCTCGTGGGCATTGGTTCCGGTTCGTGTGGAACCATTTGTCCTGGTTCAAGCCACGAACCGGGACCAATGGTCCTCGCTCCTGGCCCACAACCATTGGTCCCGGTTCGTGGCTTGAACCGGGACAGAAGGGGGAGCTTTAGTCCCGGTTCATGCCACGAACCGGGACAAATAAGTTGCCTATATATACCGCCGCGGCAGAGCACTCCACAGTGCTCTGTTTTTTCAATCCGGCGAGGAGAGGGCATTTGGGTGCTCTAGTTCACCTCCTATGCACATGAGGTGTTCGATGAAATACCCGAGCCGCACTAGTTAAGCTTTCTCCTCTCGAAGCTTGACCTTGGAGCTCCATTTTTTCGAGATTTGTCTAGATTTAGGGGTCCGTCACGCCCGTCCCCGTTTTCACCGCTGTTGATCACCCGCGCCGATCTCGTCGCCGGCACCACCGTGGTGAGCCTCTTGTTCTTATCTTCTTTGTGATAGTCTGATTTTCTTACTTTAGATAGATATTTGTCTGATTTTCTTAATTTTGACACACATAATTATATGTAATGCACGCAGATGAACCGGCAATGGATGTATGGTGACAGACACACCTCTGAGTACATTAAGGGCTTGCATATTTTTCTCGAAGAGGCTGAGGCAAACAAGCAGAATGGTTTTATGTGTTGTCCATGCACTAAATGTGGGAATACGAAGTCTTACTCTGACCGGAAAATCCTTCACACCCACCTGCTTTACAAGGGTTTCATGCCACACTATAATGTTTGGACGAGGCACGGAGAAATAGGGGTTATGATGGAAGACAACGAAGAAGAAGAGGACGATGACTACTATGTGCCCCCTGAATATGGTGATGCTGCAACGGGGGGAGCTGCTGAAGATCAAGAGGAACCAGACGATGTGCCCGATGATGCTGCAACGGGGGAAGCTGCTGAAGATCAAGAGGAACCAGACGATGTGCCCGATGATGATCTCCGCCGGGTCATTGTCGATGCAAGGACGCAATGCGAACGTCAAAAGGAGAAGCTGAAGTTCGATCGCATGTTAGAGGATCACAAAAAAAGTTGTACCCAATTGTGAAGATGGCAACACAAAGCTGGGTACCGTACTGGAATTGCTACAGTGGAAGGCAGAGAATGTTGTGCCTGACAAAGGATTTGAGAAGCTACTGAAAATATTGAAGAAGAAGCTTCCAAAGGATAATGAATTGCCCGACAGTACGTACGCAACAAAGAAGGTCGTATGCCCTCTAGGATTGGAGGTGCAGAAGATACATGCATGCCCTAACGACTGCATCCTCTACCGTGGTGCGTACGAGGATTTGAACGCATGCCCGGTATGCGGTGCATTGCAGTATAAGATCAGACGAGATGACTGTCGGTGTCAAAACCGGCGGATCTCAGGTAGGGGGTCCCGAACTATGCGTCTAGGCGGATGGTAACAGGAGACAAGGGACACGATGTTTTTACCCAGGTTCGGGCCCTCTCGATGGAGGTAAAACCCTACTCCTGCTTGATTAATATTGATGATATGGGTAGTACAAGAGTAGATCTACCACGAGATCGGAGTGGCTAAACCCTAGAAGCTAGCCTATGGTATGATTGTTGTTCGTCCTATGGACTAAAACTCTCCGGTTTATATAGACACCGGAGAGGGCTAGGGTTACACAGAGTCAGTTACAATGGGAGGAGATCTTCATATCGTATCGCCAAGCTTGCCTTCCACGCCAAGGAAAGTCCCATCCGGACATGGGACGGAGTCTTCAATCTTGTATCTTCATAGTCCGGGAGTCCAGCCAAAGGTCTTAGTCCGGCCATCCGGACACCCCCTAATCCGGGACTCTCTCAGTAGCCCCTGAACCAGGCTTCAATGACGACGAGTCCGACGCGCAAGTTGTCTTCGGCATTGCAAGGTGGGTTCCTCCTCCGAATATTCCATACAAGATGTTGAACACCAGGGTAGTGTCCGGCTCTGCAAAATAAGTTCCACATTCCACCGTAGAGAGAATAATATTTGCATCAATCGGATCTGCTGACGTATTCCGTGGCGTGACATCATGCCACGGCCAGGCTTTTATTCATTTTACTGTTCCACCTCAGTGCGTTTAGCGAGAAGGTTTCCTTGGCACGTCTTGTCAAAGCAGAGATCGTGTCCCCTTATTCTGGGATTCTCATCAATACGGGCGTGGGTAACCCAACCGCGCCATCAACCGCGGCGCTTGGGAGATAAGCGAATTTTATTAGGCCAGTGGGGGCTCGTAGTTTTGGCCGCCCATATAAGGGGATAAGAATCCGCCCTTTCCATTCACGCCTTCTTCCTCTTCTGCTTATCCGTCCATGTGCGCTCGAGCTCCAACGCCCAAGCCCGCACTTCCCACCTCAACCTTCTCCGATCATGTCCGGAGCGGGAGGTAGATGGATGGCCTCCTCCTTCACGGAGGGACAAATCAAAAAGCTGAGGAAGGCCGGATACCTGTCTGACGACATCGCGCACCGGCTTCCAGATGTGGGGCAACTCATCCCCACCCCCAGGCCCCATGAGAGGGTTGTTTTTCTTCCCCATTTCCTGCGGGGACTGGGTTTTCCTCTTCACCCGTTCGTCCGGGGGCTCATGTTCTACTATGGCCTGGACTTCCACGATCTGGCCCCGAACTTCATCCTCAATATCTCGACATTTATCATCGTGTGCGAGGCCTTCTTCCGCATCCAGTCTCACTTTGGCCTATGGCTGAAGATCTCCAGCGTCAAGCCGAAGGTCGTGAAAGGCCGACAAGCAGAGTGCGGAGGTGCTATGGTGGGCAAAATGGCCAACGTCGCTTGGCTCGAGGGTGTCTTCGTAGAAACCATCAAAGAGTGGTAATCGGGGTGGTTCTACATCACCGAGCCGCGTGACCCTAAGTGGGTAGCGGCCCCCGAATTTTGATCCGGCATCCCCACCCGGCTCACATCTTGGAAAGAGACGGGCCTATCCTGGGGTAATCCGGAAGAGGTGACCGGACTCCAAACCTGCGTCCGAGATCTGGTGACCAAGAAGGTCAAGCTTGTCAACGTAGTCCAGGTCATGCTCTTCCATTGGATCGTCCCGTGTCAACGACGGGACTTCAATTTGTGGGAGTTCGACCCGGCCCAACACCAGACTCTATCCCGGCTCTTCGAAACAAAGCACGAGGACGCCTGGAAGGTGCTTTTCAAGAGTTCCGAGGTCTTCCCTCCCGTCACCGAGGATCACGGATTCTGCGCCAAACGTCAAGCCTCCAAAGTAAGCTTACATTTAGTCCCTTACGGGACACCCGAATTTCATAGTGTGACTCTATGTGGGATCTAAACTCCCGTTCCTTTGACAGGACTGGAAGAGGACATCCGGACAGTTTGACTGTCCGACCCCTTTGCCCGAAGGCCCAGCAGACGCACGCTTGGCGAAGCTACTGGTTCCGGCACCTCACGTGGTGCCGGAGAAGAAGGCCAAGGAGAAGGCCACGGGGACCCGAAAGAGTTCCCGGCGCCCGGTGGTGTCGGATTCATCGCCCGACGACCCCAAAGCACCCTCCGCCTTGGAGAACGAGGAGGAGGAAGAGGAAGAAGAAGAAGAAGCCTCTCCCCCTCCCGCGAGGGGAGGAAAGAAAAGGAAGGCCGCCCCAACTGGGGAGGCCGGAGGGTCCAAGAAGGGGAAGACCCCTCTGTCGGACTACGCCTCGGATGCCGACGACGGCAGGGAGGAATGGCCACCCAGGGTCAAGCCCCTGGCAAAATCGTAAGTATCCGGATATCTGAATAACTTATGGCGCTCCTCTGATGCATGGTTCCTTCTGATGTTGAATTTAATGATGTAGTCTGCCCAGAGCTCAGCTCGGCGATTCGTCGAGCGGCTCCCTGAATTCGTCGGATGTGAATAGCGCTTCACTTCCGACGGCCTCCTCCCCGCTCCCTGTGGACGACGCCGAGGTGGGGTCCCGAAAGGGACTAAACCAGGAGGAGGTGGTCCTGGAGGCGCCGCAAGGCGATCTCCCAGACTCCAGGCCCGAAGGGGGTAAAGCCCTGGAGGGATCTTAGTCCGGCCTCGGGCCGAACACTGCTCCGGAATCATCAATGGTTCCAGAGTCCGACAGGCGGCGCCTTCATAAGAAGGGCAAGCCTACGACGCCGGCGACCCCCGTCCATCCGGAGGCGCCGGACAATTTGCTGGAGGTGCTTAACGGCGCCTCCATCGACGAGGAACACCACACTGTTATGAGTGCGGTGATCCAGAAGGTTCAGTCCGCCAAGAGCGGGCTGACGGAAGCCTGTACAAGCCTATTAACGGGCTTTGAGGTATGTGTTCAAAAACATATAAAAATGTTACCGCATAGACAGTAGCCCCTGATGCTCAGTTCGGTGTTCGGAAAGAAAAGCCGAGCTGAGGATCTAAAAAGATATACGCAGGAGTCTAATAGAAATGTGTCAATATGGGAATGCAGGCTGCGCTGCTGACCTCTGCCGTACTGACTGCGGAGGTCAATGCCTTGAAGGAGAATCTCGAGCGGTCCGAGAACGAGCTCGGCCATGCCAAGAAGCGGCTCGAGGACAAGGAGGGTATGTAATACTGCATATAAATGTATATAGAAATACTTGGTTGCAGATAATGACAGGACCAACTTAAATGTTGCAGGGGCCACAGACGAGGTGGCGACCCTGAAGGAGGCGGTCTCCAAGGCCGAAAACAGTGCGGCCCTGGAGCGTGCCGAGCGAGAGAAGCAGGAGGCGCGGGTGACGGAGGTGCGATCAAGATCTCCAGGCTCTCGTGGAAAAACATGAGAGCTTGGAGCGTGACTCGAAGACTCGAGAGTCCGAGCTCGCCCTGGCTCTTGAGAGTGCCAAAAACGCTAAGGCCAAAGCCCAGAAGGCCCTCCAGGAGATCGAGGCGATGAGGAAGATAGCGGCGGGTAAGGCATTCTTTATGCAAAGCAAGAATATAAAAGTTAATTATCTGCTACTTACCCGAATCCGGAGCTCTCCAGGAGCGTTCGCCGATCTGCCCCATAGTGTGTCTGATGCCGCCGCACATTACCGAGCCGAAGAGGGGAGCTCGACGGAAAAAGTGTTCTGGTCTCAGTATGCTGAGGCCGAACATCCGGTGCCCCTGAGCGACCAGCTGAAGCAGCTGGTCGAGCTCCACAAGGTGGCCGAATAGGCCATGAAGGGCCTCATAGCTCGGCTGTGGCCTGGAGAAGCCATGCCTGGGAGCTACTTCGGTTTGGTGCGGCGGCTGGTGGACGCGTGTCCGTGGATTGAGGTCGTCAAGCGCTCCGTTTGTATCGAAGGTGCCCGTCGGACCCTTGCCCGTGCTAAGGTGCACTGGGGCAAGCTAGACGCTGAGAAGCTTTTGACAGACGCGCCACCGCCGGGCAAGGAGTATTGCACGCCCGAGATGTATTATAAGGGTGTCCTGAAGGGTGCTCGCCGTATAGCGAACGAATGCCCCAAAGATGTAATTTTTGAGTAGACTCGCATTTGTTATCCTGTACGCTGAAACTTTGTTCATATGCGTTAAGCAACGCTTGTTAATTTAAAATATTACCTTCTGTGCGCCCATTTATCAAATCTGAGAGATGCAAGTCGTCGGCTTCGACCCCCATGCCATGAGTGCTGGGGTGTTCGGGATAAACCTGAGTGCTCTTGTTCCCATTCTTGGGTCCATCTAGGGAGGCGCTCAGCCCAACGAACTAGGCCGTCAGACTTATAATGCTTTATCACTCTCACTTAGCCATAGAATTCTATAATTTTAAATTTCGGCGAAGCCCCTAGTATTCGGAAGACCGAGTTCAGGGCGCTATCCACGCCTAGGCCGGATAAGTCCGGTTCATCGCTCTAAGCGGCATAAGTCTTTAAGGACTCGTAAAACCCCGCGAACAGCGACCAGTCTCTCGCACTATCATGACAGTCAGTTTTAGCTTTCTCTACTGAGGTGTTAACCCAACTCAACTGGGGCACAATTGCAGTAGTTCTCCTAGCGCTACCTTAGCCAACATTGCGGAACGTAAGGTACCAAAACATGGGAGCCGGGCAAACCCAACTATTGACCAAAGACATGATTCGGAGCCGATGCATATAGTGCTATAAGTTCGGGGTGCCACACTCATGAGAGTGTTCGGTCTTCTCACACCATGTTATGGGGTGTTTTAAGCCCCTGGTGTATTGTCCGTACCAAAGTGTACGGTTGCAGAATGTCATGACTGAACATATTTGTATATAAAAAATAGATATGTACAATAATAGAGAAGAGCTATATGTTGTTTATTAAAAAAGGGCTGCTGCGAAAGCAGAACGATACAAGAAGTGCGATAAGCAAGAGATGGGAGTATTTGACATGCTCCCCTCCAGGGGCAAGCTGCGGGATTGTAAGTAAAACATCTATTAAACTCGTTATAAAGACCACCTGGACGTTTGACGTGGCTTGCTCTTTCCCTGGCTGTTGCATCGTGTGTTTGGCGAGTGTATTGTCGGACAGGCCTTCCGAATGTTGGGTCCTGAAAGAAGGAAAATGGCGAAATAGGGAGCCCCTTAGTGCGGTTGAGCCGCATTCTGGGCGTGCCGTAGTTGTGCCCCTCCCCTTATGCCCATGGTATCTCTAAGGCGTAATTATGTACGCGTGGTACCAGTATCGCCATTTGGCGGGGGTTGGGGTTGGGGCCGCACTGCTATGCTTGCTCAGAACGTGCCAGCCGGATTTTTTGTAGGTTACTTCGGGCTCGCTTGACGTTGTCCGGACGTTGGACGCCTGGATTGGAGAACTGCCTTGAGAGGCTACTCTGTACTTCCGTCGCCAGGGCCGCCGTGTGCTCCTCCGTTCGGAGAGAGCGTTCGGTGTTTCCGTTTACCGTGATGACTCCGCAAGGTCCTGGCATCTTGAGCTTGAGATATGCGTAGTGCGGCACCACATTGAATTTTGCAAATGCGGTTCGTCCAAGCAGGGCGTGATAGCCGCTGCGGAATGGGACTATGTCGAAGATTAACTCTTCGCTCTGCAAGTTATCCGGGGATCTGAAGACCACTTCGAGTGTAACCGAGCCTGTACAGCTGGCCTCTACACCTGGTATGACGCCTTTGAAGGTTGTCTTTGTGGGTTTAATCCTTGAAGGATCGATGCCCATTTTTCGCACTGTGTCATGGTAAAGCAGGTTTAGGCTGCTGCTGCCGTCCATTAGGACTCTGGTAAGGTGAAATACGTCAATAGTTGGGTCTAGGACCAATGCAGCGAATCCGCCGTGACGGATGTTGGTGGGATGGTCCCTTCGATCGAAGGTGATCGGGCAGGAGGACCATGGGTTGAACTTTGGGGCGACTGGCTCCAACGCATAGACGTCCTTGAGAGCACGGTTTCGCTCCCTCTTGGGGATGTGGGTTGCGTATATCATGTTCACCGTCTGAACTTGCGGGGGAAATCCCTTTTGTCCTTTGTTGTTCGGCAGCCGGGGCTCCTCCTCGTCATCGCTATGTAGCCGCTTGTGTCTGGTTTCGGCGCTTAACTTGCCTGCCTACTTGAACACCCAACAATCCCTGTTGGTGTGATTGGCTGGCTGTTCGGGGGTGCCGTGTATCTGGCACGAGCGATCGAGTATCCGGTCTAAGCTGGATGGGCCTGGAGGGTTTATTTTGAACGGCTTCTTCCGCTGACCGGGTTTAGAGCCTCTGAATCCGGCATTGACTGCCGCATCTTCAGTATTGTCACCGTTAATTCGGCGCTTATGCTTGTTGCGACGTGACCTGCCGTTGTTGTCCTTGGTATCCGAATTGCCGGGGCTCTTGGTTATGTTATTGCTACGAGCTAGCCAACTGTCTTCTCCCGCACAAAAGCGGGTCATGAGTGTCGTGAGGGCTGCCATAGATTTGGGCTTTTCCTGTCCTAGGTGCTGGGCAAGCCATTCGTCTCGGATGTTGTGCCTGAAGGCTGCAAGGGCCTCGGCGTCCGGACAGTCGACTATTTGATTTTCTTGGTTAGGAACCGTGTCCAGAATTGTCTGGCTGATTCCTCTGGCTGCTGGATTATGTGGCTTAGGTCATCGGCGTCTGGTGGTCGTACATAAGTGCCCTGGAAGTTGTCAAGGAATGCGGATTCCAGGTCCTCCCAACAACTAATTGACTCTGCTGGCAGGCTGTTAAGCCAATGTCGAGCTGGTCCTTTAAGCTTGAGCGGGAGGTATTTGATGGCGTGTAGATCATCACCACGGGCCATGTGGATATGAAGGAGATAATCCTCGATCCATACCGCAGGATCTGTTGTGCCATCATATGATTCGATGTTTACGGGTTTGAAGCCCTCGGGGATTTGATGATCCATTACTTCGTCTGTGAAGCATAGTGGGTGTGCGGCGCCCCTGTACTGGGCTATATCACGACATAGCTCGGATAAGCTTGGTCTGTTGTATTCGGCCGGGCTGTACTTATTATGTCCGACGTGACGGTTAGCATCACGAGAAGCGGGGCACCCATGCGATCCGTAGATCGATATTGTTTGCCTTGCCTTATTCTCCAAGATGTCTCGCAGGTCTGTTGCGTCTCCCCGTACTCTGGTATGTTTTGAGCGGTGCCGGGGTGCGGCTTGGGTCGAGGGCCCGAAGGCCTCTCTATCGCGGCCACGGGGTGGCCGATCGGGCGCATCGTACGCTGGTGATGTAGGTTTAGTTGCTTCCTCCTCAAGTTGGGGTAGCAGCCTGCGCTTTGGGTAGCTCTTGGAGGGGCGTTCTAGTTTATACTCTTCGGCCGCCAGGACTTCGGTCCATCTGTCGGCTAGCAAGTCTTGGTCAGCTCTAAGCTGCTGCTATTTCTTCTTGAGGCTGCTTGCCGTGGCCACAAGCCTGCGTTTGAAACACTCTTGTTCGACGGGATCCTCTGGCACGACGAATTCGTCGTCGTCGAGGCTTGCCTCGTCTTCGGAGGGAGGCATATAATTGTCGTCCTCAACCTCTCTGTCGGCCGCTCTCTCATGAGGGCTGGCTCCTTCGTCCTCCTGCACTGAATCCTGCTGGAGGGGGTTGTCTTCGGCACTGTCCAGCGTGTTGTTATCTCCGGTGCCGGAATCGCCGTTTTTGCTTTGGCGGGACTTAGAGCGGCGCCGCTGACGTTGGCGCTTGGGTTGCTTCTTGGAGGGATCATCCTCCGTTTTTTCCTCGCCATCCCCCGCTTTAGGGGTGTCCACCATGTATATGTCATATGATGAGGTAGCTTTCCAGTTCCCTATAGGTGCTGGTTCTTGATCGTCTCCTTCATCGGCGTCTATGCCATCGATGTCTTCGAAGTCAAAGTCAAGCATGTCGTTTAAATCGTCGATAGTGGCTACGAAGTGGGTGGTGGGTGGGCTTCGAATTTCTTCGTCATCCGCATCCCAACCGTGTTGGCTGTAGTTCGGCCAAGGCTCTCCTGACAAAGAGAGAGACTTTAATAAATTTAGGATATCGCCAAAAGGCGAGTGCTGAAAGACGTCCACGACGGTGAACTCCATGACCGGAGCCCAATCGGGCTTAATCGGAAGAGGTGCAGGATTTACTGAGTCCGAAGCGGAGTCCGGCACCTTGGAGTCACGGGCCTTGCGAAGGACTGGGCTGGTATCCGGCTCTATCGCCATAGAGGTTGCAGCTTCCGGGGCGGCGTCCAACCATCCGTCCCCGACTAGCGCAGTGGGCTCCGAGCTAATGCTCGGAGCGGACACCTGAGCGACGCTCTGGGCGTTGTCCGGCGGCAGAGCTAAATCATGTCCATCGTGACAGTGCGGCGCGCCCGGTTGTGGCTCGAATCCGTCGAAGATCAAGTCCCCGCGGATGTCGGCCGTGTAGTTTAAGCTTCCAAACCTGACCTGATGGCCAAGGGCGTAGCTTTCGATCTGCTCCAGATGGCCAAATGAGTTGGCCCGCAGTGCGAAGCTGCCGAATACGAAGATCTATCCGGGAAGGAAAGTCTCATCCCGGACCACATCGCGATTGACGAGCAAAGAAGCCATCGGGCCTAAAGGCGACGACACAGAGGAACTCTCAATGAAAGCACCAATGTCGGTGTCAAAACCAGCGGATCTCGGGTAGGGGGTCCCGAACTGTGCGTCTAGGCGGATGGTAACATGAGACAAGGGACACGATGTTTTTACCCAGGTTCGGGCCCTCTCGATGGAGGTAAAACCCTACTCCTGCTTGATTAATATTGATGATATGGGTAGTACAAGAGTAGATCTACCACGAGATCGGAGTGGCTAAACCCTAGAAGCTAACCTATGGTATGATTGTTGTTCGTCCTATGGACTAAAACTCTCCGGTTTATATAGACACCAGAGAGGGCTAGGGTTACATAGAGTCGGTTACAATGGGAGGAGATCTTCGTATCGTATCGCCAAGCTTGCCTTCCAGGCCAAGGAAAGTCCCATCCGGACACGGGACGGAGTCTTCAATCTTGTATCTTCATAGTCCGGGAGTCCGGCCAAAGGTCTTAGTCCGGCCATCCGGACACCCCCTAATCCGGGACTCCCTCAATGACCCTGGTGATGTTGACGGCGAGCCCCGCAGGAAGAGAGTTCCTGCGAAGGTGATGTGGTATGCTCCTATAATACCACGGTTGAAACGACTGTTCAGAAATAAAGAGCATGCCAAGTTGATGCGATGGCACGGTGAGGACCGTAAGAAAGACGAGAAGTTGAGAGCACCCGCTGACGGGTCACAGTGGAGAAAAATCAAGAGAGAGTACTGGGCTGAGTTTGCATGTGACCCAAGGAACGTATGGTTTGGTTTAAGCGCGGATGGCATTAATCCTTTCGGGGAGCAGAGCAGCAATCACAGCACCTGGCCCGTGACTCTATGTATGTATAACCTTCCTCCTTGGATGTGCATGAAGCGGAAGTTCATTATGATGCCAGGTCTCATCCAAGGCCCTAAGCAACCCGACAAAGGTATTGATGTGTACCTAAGGCCATTAGTTGAAGAACTTTTACAACTGTGGAATTGAAACGGTGTATGTGTGGGGGATGAGCACAAACAAGAGGAATTTAACCTGCACGCGTTGCTGTTTGTAACCATCAACGATTGGCCCGCTCTCAATAACCTTTCAGGACAGACAAACAAGAGATACCATGCATGCACGCACTGTTTAGCTGACACCAAAAGTATATACCTGGGAAGCTGCAGGAAGAATGTGTACCTGGGCCATCGTTGATTTCTTCCGACCAACCATCAATGTCGAAAGAAAGGCAAGCATTTCAAAGGCGAGGCAGGTCACCGAAAGAAGCCCGCCATGCGTACCAGTGATCACGTACTTTCTATGGTCAATGATTTACACGCAATCTTTGGAAAGGGTCCCAGCGGACTAGCTGTTCCGAGTGACGCTGGGGGACACGCACCCATGTGGAAGAATAAATCTATATTTTGGGAGCTACCCTACTGGAAAGACCTAGAGGTCCGCTCTTCGATCGACGTGGTGCACGTGACGAAGAACCTTTGCGTGAACCTGCTAGGCTTCTTGGGCGTGTATGGGAAGACAAAAGATACAACTGAGGCACGGGAGGACCTGCAATGTTTGCACGAAAAAGACGGCATGCCTCCAAAGCAGTATGAAGGTCCTGCCAGCTACGCTCTTACCAAAGAAGAGAAGGAAATCTTCTTTGAATGCCTGCTTAGTATGAAGGTCCCGACTGGCTTCTCATTGAATATAAAGGGAATAATAAATATGGCAGAGAAAAAGTTTCAGAACCTAAAGTCTCATGACTGCCACGTGATTATGACGCAACTGCTTCCGGTTGCATTGAGGGGGCTTCTACCGGAAAACGTCCGATTAGCCATTGTGAAGCTATGTGCATTCCTCAATGCAATCTCTCAGAAGGTGATCGATCCAGAAATCATACCAAGGCTAAGAAGTGATGTGGTGCAATGTCTTGTCAATTTCGAGCTGGTGTTCCCACCATCCTTCTTCAATATCATGACGCACGTCCTAGTTCATCTAGTTGACGAGATTGTCATTCTGGGCCCCGTATTTCTACACAATATGTACCCCTTTGAGAGGTTCATGGGAGTCCTAAAGAAATATGTCTGTAACTGCGCTAGGCTAGAAGGAAGCATCTCCATGGGCCATCAAACAGAGGATGTCATTGGGTTTTGTGTTGACTTCATTCCTAACCTTAATAAGATAGGTCTACCTAAATCGCGGTATGAGGGGAGACTGACTGGAAAAGGCACGCTTGGAGGGGAGACAATAATATGCAGGGACGGATATTCTTGGTCTCAAGCACACTGCACAATTCTACAGAACTCTACCTTGGTGACCCCTTATGTCGATGAACACAAGAACAGTCTGCGCTCCGAACACCCGGAGCAGTGCGACGACTGGATTACATGTGAACACATCAGGACTTTCAGTAGTTGGTTGGAAACACGTTTCAGAGATGAAAACACTGTTTGTGATGAGCTGTACTCGTTGTCCATGGGACCATCTTCGACTGTTATGATTTGGAAAGGATACGAGATAAATGGGAATACATTTTACACGATCGCCCAAGATCAAAAGAGCACCAACCAAAACAACGGTGTCCGCTTTGATGCAACCACCGAGAGGGGAAATGACACATATTATGGTTACATAGTGGACATATGGGAACTTGACTACGGAGTAGATTTTAAGGTCCCTTTGTTTAAATGCAAATGGGTCAATCTGTGAGGAGGCGGGGTACAGGTAGACCCACAGTACAGAATGACAACAGTGGATCTGAACAATCTTGGGTACACTGACGAACCGTTCGTCCTAGCCAATGATGTGGCACATGTTATCTATGTGAAGGACATGTCTATCAACCGAGAAAAAGAAAAAAATAAGGAAGCGAATACATCATACGATGAGCCAAAGCGCCACATAGTTCTTTCAGGAAAAAGGGACATCGTGGGAGTGGAGGGCAAGACAGACATGTAATTAGCACATGCTATGTGGGTGAAAGGGTTGAAAATTGATGATGTAATTAGAAACCAAATAAAATAAAATAAACTCTAATAAAATATATAAGTAGAAACATAATAAACTTTTATAAATAAGTAGAAAGAATTATCAAAGTATTTTCTGTGAAAACATTAAAAGCAAAAAGAATTTTCATAAAATAAATACAAACAGCAAAAAAGAAAAGAAAATAAATTAGTATAAACAAAATAAACTTTTATAAATAAGTAGAATAAAATAAAATAAAATAAATAAGTAGAAACAAAATAAAATAAAATAAAATAAACTTTTATAAAATAAATATGTAGAAACAAAATAAAATAAAATAAAATAAAATAAAATCAACTTTTATAAAATAAATATATAGAAACAAAATAAAACAAAATAAAATAAACCATTACAAAATAAAAAAAATAAAGCAACAAAGAAAACAAAAAAAATTGGAAAAAAATATAAAAAATGCCACCTACTAGGCCACCACGGCCTGAATACGACTAGAAACCCAGCTAGTTGGGCCAGGATTCAGGCCGGCAGAAGGCCCAGCAGGCCCACAGGCAAATACTGTGTGTTTAGGCTCGAAAGCCTGCATTTGAGAGGAGCTCGAGAGGGCAGCGGGAGCGGGGCTTATAACCCACTCTCGAGCTCCCTCAGCTAGCGAGGTGGGACTAAACTTTCGTGCCGCGACGCGGGCAGCACTGGGCCTTTGGTCCCGGTTGGTGGTACCAACCGGGACTAAAGGGGTCCATTGGTACCGGTTCGTGGCACCAACCGGTACCAATGCCCCCCCTTTAGTCCCGGTTGGTGCCTCCAACCGGGACCAAAGACCTCTGCTTCCTGCCCTTTGGGCTGCTAAAAAGAGGCCTTTGGTCCCGGTTGGAGGCAC
>NC_041386.1:610105591-610145901 GCF_002162155.2 Triticum dicoccoides
CCGCACCTCACCTCGACCGACGGCCCCTGCCCCTCACACACCGCCGCCGTTGCTGTCGCCGTCGCCGTCCCCGACACCATCGCCGTGAGCAAATTTTTTGCTAATTTAATTTGATGTTAGTAGTAGTTAATTTATATGTGTAGTATAATTTAGATGTGTAGTTAATTGAGTTAGATTTTGTTAGATTTTTTTTTAAATTTTTTGTTAGATTTTTTTGTAGTTGATAGATTTTTTGTTAGATGCATAGTAATTTAGATGTGTAGTTCATAGATTTTTCTGTTAGATTTTTTTTCATATTGTGTAATTAATTTGTTCATATTGTGTTAGATTTTTTTCTGTTAATAGATTTTTTTGGGGATATTATTGTTGAATATGCATGTTTGTATGTTCATATATATGCAAAGATCGAATATGTCAAATATTTATGATTTTTTTTCTGTTCATACAGTTTTTATGATTTTTTTCTGTTGTAATTTTGTTCATAGAATTTTAATGATTTGTCTGTTCATAGTATTTTCTTTGTCAATTTATGTATATGTTCATATTGTGTATGTATTGGAAAATAGTGCATGATCAAAGTCATTTATGAATATGTTCATATTTAGAATAGAGGAAAAAGGAAAAAATAAGAAGAGAAAGTGTTTAATATAATTAGTTAGAAAAATAATAGAACTATAGTTAAACTAGTTTATTTTTAGTAAGTACTACTTTATTTTATTTATAGTAAGTGCTTCATATATAGTTGAACTAGCTAGTTGATTTAATAAACTACTTTATTTTACTATATATAGAAGTAGTTTGTTTTTAGTAAGTACTACTTTATTTATTTATAGTAAGTGCTTAGTAGTTGAACTAGTTGATTTAATTAATAAAACTACTTTATTTAACTATATATAGAAGTAATTCCCGCATCGACATCGACGATGCCTATCCCGCATCCTCGTCGTCGTCGACTCGGCGGTGGAGGCCTGCTTGATCAGGGCCATGTTCAAGACTGGGTTCCGCCGGGCTGGTATTGGGAGGTGCTACCTTCCAGGAGACGTAGGTTGGTGAGGAGGCAGCCCGTTGTTGAAGTTTGGTGGCGGTCGCGTGGGCCAGTGACGGTGCCGAGGCTTCCGGACACCGCGGAGGTGGTACGTCACCGTGTCAACGGAGAGGACGAGCACGTCCGTCGCTACATGGTTGCATTGGAGGGCAGGTTCGACAATACCTGGCAGGTTATTCAGGGATCTCACTGGAGCTATGATCCTGTGATGGTTCCTTATCTTTGGGTGTCCACCGCCCGCGACGATACCCGTCGGGCGCTACGGTTCTAGCTGTATTAGCGATGCTATATGTATGATTGTATTCGAGGAGTATTAGTGATAATATTCGACGATGTACGGACACAAGAGATGATGTATTTTTGGTTATAATTGAATGCATGCTAATTTAAATACTACTTTATTTTATGATTTGGTTTTGCTTATTAAATGCTCATATTGGAAAAATACTCCTACTTTGAATGCTAAAATTGAAGAGCACTCTATGCAGAAATCTAGGAGCCCCCTCCATCATCCACGCCGTCGTGGGGGTAGCTTCTCCTTCATTCCCGTGTGCTAGACAATTTGGTGTAATAGTGCACTCGGGAATGAAAGGAGGAGCTACCATCACCGATAGTCAACCCGTGATTAATAATAATGATCTAATTTAGGTTTTTTAGTACATATATTTAATTGTACAAGTTTAATATTTGAATTATGGACATAGGCCGGAAATGTCGTACTCGGATGACGAAAACCGCCCGGGGGAGTGCGACTGGTGCCACGACGACCGAGGTATGTGCGACAGGTTCCTTGAGTTGGATGAAGATCGGCGCTTCAGCATTAAACTCGAGGAGACCTTCGATGTTCATACGGTACACAACGACGACAATAGTTTTTTTCGTAATTAAGCACGTCTTCAACTATTTTAACGTGTATTTTCATCTTTTCCAATTCGACTAGCTTATCCCATGCTATGTAAGATGCTATGTCTTGGAGAGGATGGGTTTTGAAGACCATGAAAGTATGGAAGCCAAAACAATTCACCTAAGGACCCATCATGGTGTGGATTTTGAAGTAAAGTTGTACAATGCTGAGAGTATAACCCATTTTGGTTGCAAAAATTGGGAAGCACTTTGCAAGATGTATGGTTTTGATGAGGGTATGCTTGTCATCATGGATGTTGGTGATCCTACAATCGAGCAAGACAATATGGACATTTGGGTCCCTGTGGATACACCTCCAATTCTTCCCTCATGTGAGCTTAACATAATTATTAAGTAATTTATATTGTTTATTTCAAAATAGTTGACAGCTTATTTCCATTGACAGCTTATTTTCATTCTTCAAAGAATGTGCGGAAGATGGTAGACAAAACCCACTACACCGATGGCTTCGAATTAACTTATAAGGAGAAAAATCATATGATCGCATTTTATACTGATCTTGAGAATTACAATGTCTACAGTCGAACTCCTCAACATTATGGTCAATACGTGCCACTAGTGCACGTGTTGAACTACGGTAACTACCATGGAGATACCCTGGTAAGATTTTTACTATTACGATATCCGTGCATCTTTTTGCATACTTCTAAAACTAGTACATCATTGCTAACTACGAAGTTATTACTATGTTTTTCAATAGATAATCCTGAATGATTGTGTGCCTCATCTGATGTATACGCACAGTCGCCTTGATGTTTTGAACATACAACCAGGTCGTACTACGAATCTCAACTGTCCATACCAGATTTCTAAAATAAATGGAGACATGATAATCAAAGAATGGAAAAAAATATATGGACAGTCGTAAGGAGCTTCATGGAAGCAAAAGGAAGCGAAGCGCAAGAATTGGAGACATGATGATCTCCATTCTTCATAATGGAGAGTCAGGGTCTATATTATTTTATGCTATTTTATCTTAAGTGTGTTTAGGTCTACCTGATACTGATGATGTGCTAAGAACAATTATATAGGGTTGGGTTCGATGACTATGAGTATGATGATCGTATGACTTGTTATTAATAACGAGTAGAAGTTGTATGATGATGCATGATTAGGAGGACTTGTTATTATATATGATGATGTATGATGCGAGCATGAAGAGTTATTATATATCAGCGGGTGAAATGAACATAGTAGTAGCGTTGGTAAACCAAGCACGAAGATAAGAGAGGACACTTCTCTCTATTAGCTAGCTAATAACAACCTAAATTAACCCCCAAAACCCCTAAACCAGCCACTTTCAAAAAAAAACCTCAGCTGCAGCCAGCTTCTGACGCGTGGATGCCTTTTGGTCCCGGTTTATGTCACCAACCGGGACCAAAGGCCCCCCTGCCTGGGCTACCCGCAGCGGCCACGTGGATGCCCATCTGTCCCGGTTTGTGTAAGAACCGGGACTAAAGGGGGGAGGCATTAGTAACGACCTATTGTAATCATTCCATTGATTAGAACTCCAAGGCATGATGTATGCCTTTTACTCATCTAAGATAAACCCACTGTGTCATCATCATCGCTATTGAGGCATCAACCTTCCCTCTGTTGTCTTTACACGACTTCTCGTAGATCGTAACGTCGGCGGCGGTGTATTAATCATCAAAAGATAGGAGTGATGAACCATTGCTATGCTTGTGAGAGGAGGCCGGTGCAAGGGGCGGAAACATTGTTTTTGTGGAGTTACTTTTTGCCCTATATAATAAAGATTTAGTAGATGCCTACTTTTAGAAAAGATGTGATTAACTTTAAACAAAGGATCTTCTTATCAGGCGAACGTTCGCTGGGAGGGTGGCTACTGTGAATGTCTTCTACGGCAATTTTAGTTGTAGAGGTGAAAATTTCTCATGGCAATTCTTTTCTAGAGGAGTCGATCTTTTTAGAAAACTGCCATTATTTAATCTCAATCAAATCAAATCAAACGGACGCGGGGGAGTTCGCTAGGGGTTCCTTCTCAGTGAACGCTCGTCAATTAGCGTTATAGGAAGCTCCCGAAAAGGGGAGGACTTTGAAATTAAGGTGGACACAAATTTGGAGTTCTTTTCGAATTGTGCCTAATTCCACACCAATAATAAGCTGCTAAAAAAAGCGGAAAAAAAGGTGCCATCATCGTTTTCCTCTCCGCCGGCCTCAGTCCCACCGCGGCTCGACCTGCCGCTGCCGCAGAGAACACCCCAACGCCTCCTCCTCTTCCGCGGCGACCACCCCAACGCCTCCGCCTTTCACGGGCGGCCGTCCCCCGTTCCCGTTCGACCTTCCGGCTCCGCAATTCCGGCCACCGGTTGGTTTCCGAGGTATGAGCACACTCTCATCCATCCATGATTACTTAAACTCCATTGCTGCCCTGGAGATATTCTGGGTGCACAACATCTGGATCTGCCCATGTTCCTCCCCACCAAAGGAAACTGTTTTTTTTTTCATTCTTTTTTTGGTGGTGGTGGGGGCTTGATTTCTTATGAATATTTGTTAGAGAAAATTTATTTTAACTGGGTTACTCCTTGCACTTTATTGCAGTTCAGAATGGGGAACTTCGTGCCTGGAATTGTAAGTAGAGTGGATCATTGTCATCCAAGGATATCAAGCCATCAAATTGAGCCATTGACCATTCTGGCTTTCAGAGCTATATCAGAGCACATAAGACGATGTAAAGTGTTTGATCGAAAGCTGATAGCAAACGGCCGGTTTCAACTGCTGAGCATTCTGCTTTGTGGAGTAATCCATGCCAAGGGAATAACAGGGGAAGATCGATGTAAACTGTGCTGCATTCTCATCTGTGGAGTTATATCTGACTACATCCATCATGGACCAATTGATGCAAAGGAATCAGCGATTGATCTGTTTGGAGACCTTCCAGAGGTACTGCGCTCCACCTCGTCTCTGTTGATTGCAGATTACTAATTTCTACTTGTGTGCAAATACGATATATCTTTTTATTCTGCAGGACGTGCTATGCACAATTTTTTCAAAGTTGCCTCTGGAAGAGGCTGTAAGAACCAGTGCCGTATCAAGGAAATGGAGATACTTGTGGATGCTTTGCTCTAAATTGAATTTCGATGGAAATACAGTATGTGGAAAAAACAATTATGAGAAAAGAATGTATACTCTAATGTTCACTCGCATTGTTGATAGGGTCCTGGAACAGTATCGTGGCAAGTTGGTGGAAGAGCTTGCAATCAAAATTGAGTTGAACTTGATGTTGGTTGAACATCTTGATAATTGGGTTCGTTTTGCTGTATCATCGCGGACAAAGGCACTAGTTTTTGATTTAGCACGAGAACAGCGTCAACCTCCAGGTTGTGTTGATCCGTACAAATTTCCATTTGAGCTTTTAGACGAGGACAGTATATGCCGTCTACAGAAACTTCATCTTAGCTTTGTAGATTTCCAGCCACCGATGCATTTCAGTGGTTTCCCTAACCTAAGGAAGCTTGATCTGAGCATAGTGAGTGTCAATGGGAAGGATATTCAACATATGTTGTCAAACTGTTGTAACCTAGAGTGGCTGAGTATTGTTAGATGCCATCTCAATGGTGAACTAAAGGTTAACGGCCCACTGCCCCACCTGCTATACTTGAAAATTGCTTCCTGCAGATTAACAAATATAGCATTCCATGCCGTGAACCTTGCGACTTTCGAATACAGAGGACTGGCGGTGCCTATTGACCTCAGTAAATCATCGGAACTGAAATGTGCAAACATATGGTATTATGGAGACACGCTCGAGCACACTATTACTGTTCTTGCTAATGTGCTTATAAATGTGCAACATCTGACCCTCGATACGGCCTGTGAACCTCCAAAGGTTCGCTCTTATACCATCCTTTAAGTCATGGATTATCCTATAATATCACATGACTGATCATGACCTTTGGTTATCTATCTTTCAGATTCCCTGTTTGATGCATTACCGATGCAAATTTTCTCAGATGACGCATTTACAATTGAGGTTGGTTTATATCGAAGAATTCAATATATTATCTTTGGTCTCTTTTGTGAGGTCTGCTCCTTTCATCAAGAAGTTAGAGCTGGACGTAAGTACTCATATTGCATTACTGCTTCTTTCAACGCATTGGATGTCTCGTTTTTGGACCATGCCAACTATCATGCTGTCAACATGTGATGAGAATTGAGAAGTACTGTGCTGGACCGTTTCTTTTATTGCATATGCTGTCCTGGAACTGATGGATGGATATAGGCTGCTATACTTGTTCGTTTTACCACTCTCTTTGTTTGGAAGGCACTAGTTTTTTGTTCAATATTAATCTTTCATGAAATAAAATGACAATTTGACAAAAGTCTGTTTGAGACTTGCTCACGTACTCACACTATGTTCTTGACTTTCAGTAATAGTCACAATCCTTCGCATCATACTTCATTTTTTGTTCAAACTTTTTTTTTTGACCATGGTTTTTGGTTTAAACTTGCAGTTTCGTTTCCCTAGTTATGTGCATTCGGTACAAGAATCTGATGAACCTATCAGGAAGCTAGCGGAGCGTCTGTTCAACAACTTAAAGAGTTTGTATGTTACAGGATTTAAAGCATGCATCGGTCAAGTTGAGTTCCTTTCACACATGGTGGAAAATTCCCCTGCACTGGAGATTTTAAGTATAGATCATTCAGACAAATATCCCCTAGAAGGCCATGAAAGAGACACGAAAACGGTTGTTGACGTAGTCCATAGAACTGCTAGAAGGTATCTCGAAGGGAAGATTTCGTCCAAGTGCACCCTAATATTACTTTAAGGGATTTGTTGGTATAGGGATGTACATTGTATCTCTATCTAGGGATTGAAAATCCGATGCGGTGGCATCTTTAAACATGTCTGCATTGGTCACTACTATGTGCATTGTGATTTGGTTTTGCACGGTCCATTATAATATTGATGAAATGAACATGCTTCCCTTTGCATAAATGCGCT
The DNA here is from genome assembly GCF_002162155.2 of Triticum dicoccoides. Classification (NCBI taxonomy): domain Eukaryota; kingdom Viridiplantae; phylum Streptophyta; class Magnoliopsida; order Poales; family Poaceae; genus Triticum; species Triticum dicoccoides. The sequence continues at coordinate 610,112,527 of NC_041386.1, forward strand.
GTTTGCCCTCCACTACAGTACTCGTTGCGTACAACTCTATTAACCTCGGAGCTCCACGTTTTCACCCCATTTTAGATGATGTATATGCTTCCTCCCTGCATGACATGTATGGACACATGGGGCCTTCTCTTTTTTAGCAGGCACGCAGCCCTAGTTGTTTTAGTTTTTTTTTCACCTCGCCGTCTCCCCCATGCTATCAGGTGTGGCGTTGGGTGTTATCCGATCGTCCAAAGCATTCCCGCCTAACCAGTAACTGCTTGCTTCTGTATAATTCTTCTATTTTTATTCCTCTTGGTTTACCGGCTGTTGTTCCTCTGGTTACCGGTTGTGCTCTCATCGGGCGCCAGCAGCTGCCTCCGCTGGTCGAGCTCGCTGCTGACCTACTCAGGCAAGCACGCAGCTGCAGAGCTGAGCTGCTGCTCCTGGACTTAAGGTAATTTTAAATTTACCTCATCATATTTCCTAGTGTATCCGTTGAATTGAATCTTAAACTGATGCATTTTGTATTATTTTCATGTCATAGAAATACAAGATAGTAATATTGGTCTTGTTAACTGAAACTTGAGTTGCTGATGTGGAGTTAACTGAAACTTGTTAACTGATGCAGAGTAATATTGCTTAACTCTGTGCACTTGATTCTGTGCTTAAAATGGAGTAGCTTGGAGTAATTTAGTGTAGGACTTTTGCTTGGAGTAACTTTAACTGAAAATTTTCAGTTTCAGTTAAAGTTAACTGAAAAAAAACAGTTAAATGAAAATATTCAGTTAACTTTAACTGAAAATTTTCAGTTAAAGTTAGCTGAATATGATCAAATGATAATGCTAACAAATATTTTCAGTTAATGAATCCCTTGCACTATTTTTCAATTAAAGTTAACTGAAATGATAATGCTAACAAATGCTAGTGTTTCCAGTTAACTTTTTCAGGAAGGGGCTATGGTATCCTGAGGACCAGAGACTGAGGGACTACATCTTCAAGCATGGCCTTGGCTGCTGGACTGCTGTCCCTGCAAGGGCTTGTGAGCTCTCTCTCTCTCTCTCTCTCTCTCTCTCAATGTAGGAGTACTTCTTTCCCTTTTCATGCATGGAAATTGCTGCCTGTCATTGCTTGCAGAAGTACTAGTCTAGTACACATGGCTGGAGTACTAGTCCAGTAGCATTAGCAATAATTTGATGAACTTGCGTCGTTTCTAATGGTTTTTCTTGTATTTAGCTTGGAGTTCTACTTGGAACCTTACAAATGCTAGTGTTTGTAATGATAATGCTAATGATCAAATGATAATGCTAACAAATGCTAGTGTTTTCAGTTAAGTTTTTCTGAAACTACTCCTCTGTCAATGGTTACAAACAAATTCTGTACTCCTTTTTCAAACAAATGGTTTTAACTGAAAATTTCATCATGCTAGTGTGACATCTACTGAAAATTTCAAACAAATGAAAGGAGTACTGTAGTTACAAATGGTGATGTCTACTGTACTCATTTTTCAGTACATCTACTGTGACATCTTCTTTAGATTCTGTTATACACAATCTAATGTGCTCTGTCATTTTACTCATACACATGCCTATGATCCTGTTAACACATGCTCATGCTCGCTGCAAGATCTGATGATCAACCGGAGATGTTGCTGGTCAATTCATAGCGACGACCTGATGCTCTGCTGCACTGATCCAACCGGAGATGATGCTGATGATCTGCTGCTCAACAAGGTGCTGCTGCTTCTCCCGGGACGTGCTGATGATCTGCTGCTCAACGTGGTGATAGATCTGGTAGCGCTTGGGGCAGGTGATGGATGGGCGACGAGGAGGAGCAGGGGCGACGAGGAGGAGCCTGGTGGAGGGGTGGAGCAGGGGCGACAAGGAGGGGCCTAGCGGAGGGGTTGATGGAGGAAGACGATGATTTCAGATTAGGGGTAGTTCTGTACTTTCCTAGCTTTTCACCTGGTTGGAGAATTCCCCCGGCGACAACTATTACGGTACAGAGGGAGTAGGTTGTAAGACATGGAACATGCTGAAGGTGAGGAAAATTAATATGTAATGTTGCTATCGAATTATGTCAGGTTTTTGCTATTTTAATAACATGTACACCATCATAATAAGGGAAGTGATGATATTGTACACTAAGTGGCTTAACATTTCTCGGCCTCCTGTTATCAGGACTTGCATGGAAAAGAAGGCGGCTGAGAGGTACAATAAGTTGATCACCGAAGTTCTGAAGGATTCCGTGCAGCAGTCGCAGGCTGTCGAATGAGGTTGAGCGGGGTGTTTGAGGAGCCTTCCATTAACTTGACAGTCGATATTTAATAGCTCACTGCTCACCGTGAAATAGATGATGACTTATATTATGTTCCACTTGATCGGATGTGCGTTGTTCTGTGTATGATCTACCTGAATGCAAAAGTGCTTTTAATGGACATCAAGGTATCCAGTTTCCAGCATATGAAAGAATACCATGTTTCTTTTGATGGAGGCTAAGTACTGAAAACGGAATCGGCAGGGCATGATTCAGGACTGTTGTATACCTAGAGTGGTTTTGTACTTGTTTTCGACACAAAGATATAATGCTGTTTCGAGAAACGCAAAACAACAATCATAAGGACAGTGCTTTTGACATAAAGATCTCATACGGTTCTGAGAAACAAAATGACGCATAACAAAGATCCGTGATCACAACGACAGATTTTGAAACTAAAAGCAACAACCAATTTGGTCCAGTTCAGTCGGATCGAAAGTAAGCAACAGACCAATTTGATTCAGTTGAGTTTATGCATGCAGCAACATGATTCGACACCAAGCCGCAACACACAGCTTTGGTTCAGTTTCTGCATGCAGCAATATGAAACTGAGTCTGAAACTAAGCAACAAACCAGCTTTGGTTCAGTTTCTGCAGCTGAAACTGCAACCAGGCAGGAAACAGAGCAAAACAAGTTTCTACAGCAGCTCAATATGAAATTGCAACTAAGCAACAACAAGTCATCTTGGTTCAGGTTGTACTCATCAATATGCAATTGCGGCCAGAGGCAACAGAGCAAACACAAGTGCAAGAATCAGCAGCGCCATTGCCCACCGGCACCGGTGAGGATGTGGTTGAGGACGGGACCTCGTCGCAGTGCAGCGGGAGTCGCGCCTCGTGAGCTGAGGAAATCATCTATGTCGGCATACTGGAGATGTGAATGTTGATGAGTTATGTTCTGATTTAGAACACTCTGATGCTGACATTGAGGAACTACAATATAAAAATATTAAAGGTCTTTTTTCTGGAAAAAAAGGAGTTAGAAAAAGCTCACCAGCTTTGAGCTGTGTGAAGCAGACTGTTGGGATTGGGGTTCTGAGAAGGAAAAAAGGGAAGAGGACTGATTAGTCTTTCAATCCTAAAAAATAGTGTATATTGATTTTGGGTAGAGAGTTAAATACTACTTACAATGAGGTTTTTTTTGGAACGTTAGAGGCATTGGGCAAGATCACAAAAAAAGATATATTAGAGAAATGATCATAGATCATAGGTTGAACTTTGTGGGGATCTCTGAGACTATTAAGCAAGATTTTACCAAAAATGAATTGCATAATTTATGTGGGAAAAAAATTACCAATGGTTTTGGACCCCCCCAAGAGGAATGTCAGGGGGAATACTAGTGGGCATTAATAAAGATATGTTTGATGTTGAACACATTGAAAAAGGGCAATATTTCCTGAGAGTTTTAGTTTTTAACAAGAATATTAAAATGCACTGGAATTTAGTCACAGTATATGGGGATGCTCAGAAGGAAGGGAAAGCTAGTTTCCTTGCTGAATTAGCTAGACTTTATCATGACAATCCTCTGCCCTGTTTGGTTGGAGGGGATTTTAACATTATTAGAAGCAATAGAGAGAAAAACAAACCTATGATTAATGAACAGTGGCCCTTTTTATTCAATGCTATTATTGAACAAGCTGGATTGAGAGAACTTCCTCTGAATGGTAGACAATTCACCTGGGCTAATAACCAGGAGGACCCTACTTTTGAGAAGCTGGACAGGGTTCTGATGTGTCCTGCATGGGACGAAAGATATCCTTTTACTATATTGCAAGCTTGGGCTAGGGAGATCTCCGACCACACTCCCCTGTTCCTGGATACAGGGGAAACACATATTACCAAGTACATTTTCAGATATGAAAATGGGTGGTTTTTGAGAGAGGGCTTCAAAGAACTAATTCATAAAACCTGGAATAAAAAATTCAAAGGAGATGTGTTGGATAGATGGCAGTCAAGGATGAGGGAGTTGAGAAAAAAAGACAAAGGGTGGAACAAAAATATGGATGCTTGGTACAAAAAAATCAAAATAGAAATCATAAAAGAATTAGATGAGATTGATAAAAGAGTAGAAATAATGGGGCTGTCTGCTGCAGATAGAACTGAGCAAAAAGAGCTTAGATTACAACTGAAGAGAATTATGACACAAGAAGAAATGAAGTGGATTCAGAGATATAAAGACAAAGAAATAAGAGATGGAGATGGAAACACTAGATATTATCATGCTAAGGTGAATGGGAGAAGAAGGAAAAACAGAATAATTTCTTTAGAACAAGATGAAGGAACTATTGAAGGGGATGATAATCTGATGGAATATATCACCAACTTCTATAAAAATCTTTTTGGGCATCCTGAGGAATCCAACATATCCTTGAGAGATATGGAAATGGAAAAAATATCTACACAAGATAAAGAGGAATTGCTGTCTCCCTTTTCCTTGGATGAGATTCATCAAGTGGTTATGGGGATGAAAAGAAATAAAAGCCCTGGACCTGATGGATTCCCTGCAGATTTCTACCAGGATTTCTGGGATCTGGTTAAGTGGGAACTGAAAGCTTTAGTTGAGGGTTTTGCCAGGGGGGATATTGAAGGAAATATGCCCTAGAGGCAATAATAAAGTTATTATTTATTTCCTTATATCATGATAAATGTTTATTATTCATGCTAGAATTGTATTAACCGGAAACATAATACATGTGTGAATACATAGACAAACATATAGTCACTAGTATGCCTCTACTTGACTAGCTCATTAATCAAAGATGGTTATGTTTCCTAACCATAGACATGTGTTGTCATTTGATTAATGGGATCACATCATTAGGAGAATGATGTGATTGACATGGCCCATTCCGTTAGCCTAGCCCTTGATCGTTTAGTATGTTGCTATTGCTTTCTTCATGACTTATACATGTTCCTGTAACTATGAGATTATGCAACTCCCGTTTACTGGAGGAACACTTTGGGTGCTACCAAACGTCACAACGTAACTGGGTGATTATAAAGGAGTACTACAGGTGTCTCCAAAGGTACATGTTGGGTTGGCGTATTTCGAGGTTAGGTTTTGTCACTCTGATTGTCGGAGAGGTATCTCTGGGCCCTCTCGATAATGCACATCACTATAAGCCTTGCAAGCAATGTGACTAATGAGTTAGTTGCAGGATGATGCATTATGTAACGAGTAAAGAGACTTGCCGGTAACGAGATTGAACTAGGTATTGGATACCACGATCGAATCTCGGGCAAGTAACATACCGACGACAAAGGGAACAAAGTATGTTGTTATGCGGTTTGACCGATAAAGATCTTCCTAGAATATGTAGGAGCCAATATGGGCATCCAGGTTCCGCTATTGGTTATTGACCAATAATAGTTCTAGGTCATGTCTACATAGTTCTCGAACCCGTAGGGTCCGCACGCTTAAGGTTTCGATGACAGTTATATTATGAGTTTATGAGTTTTGGTGTACCGAAGTTTGTTCGGAGTCCCGGATGTGATCACGGACATGACGAGGAGTCTCGAAATGGCCGAGACATAAAGATTGATATATTGGACGACTATATTCGGACACCGGAAGTGTTCGGACGTTGTCAGAGAAAACCGGAGTGCCGGAGGGTTACCGGAACCCCCCGGGGAGAGATAATGGGCCACATGGGCCTTGGTGGAAAGAGAGAGGGGCGGCCAGGGTGGGCCGCGCACCCCCTCTCCCTCTGGTCCAAATTGGACTAGGAGGGGGGGGGGGCGCCCCCCTCTTTCCTTCCCCCCTCTTCCCCTTCCTTCCCCCTCCTAGTAGGAGTAGGAAAGGAGGAGTCCTACTCCTACTAGGAGGAGGACTCCTCCTCCTTGGCGTGCCCACAAGGGCCGGTCGGCCTCCCCCCTCCCTCCTTTATATACGGGGGCAGGGGGCACTCCAGGACAACACAAGTTGATCTACGGATCGTTCCTTAGCCGTGTGCGGTGCCCCCCTCCACCATATTCCACCTCGGTCATATCGTCACGGAGTTTAGGCGAAGCCCTGCTCCGGTAGAGCATCATCATCGTCACCACACCGTCGTGCTGACGGAACTCATCCCCGAAGCTTTGCTGGATCGGAGCCCGGGGATCGTAATCGAGCTGAACGTGTGCTGAACTCGGAGGTGCCATACGTTCGGTACTTGGATCGGTCGGATCGTGAAGACGTACGACTACATCAACCGCGTTGTCATAACGCTTCCGCTTACGGTCTACGAGGGTACGTGGACAACACTCTCCCCTCTCGTTGCTATGCCATCACCATGATCTTGCGTGTACGTAGGAATTTTTTTGAAATTACTACGTTCCCCAACAGTGGCATCCGAGCCAGGTTTTATTCGTAGATGTCATATGCACGAGTAGAACACAAGTGAGTTGTGGGCGATACAAGTCATACTGCTTACCAGCATGTCATACTTTGGTTCGACGGTATTGTGAGATGAAGCGGCCCGGACCGATATTACGCGTACGCTTACGCGAGACTGGTTTCACCGTTACGAGCACTCGTGCTTAAAGGTGGCTGGCGGGTGTCTGTCTCTCTCACTTTAGCTGAATCGAGTGTGGCTACGCCCGGTCCTTTCGAAGGTTAAAACAACACTAACTTGACGAACTATCGTTGTGGTTTTGATGCGTAGGTAAGAACGGTTCTTGCTAAGCCCGTAGCAGCCACGTAAAACTTGCAACAACAAAGTAGAGGACGTCTAACTTGTTTTTGTAGGGCATGTTGTGATGTGATATGGTCAAGACATGATGAGATATAAGTTGTTGTATGATATGATCATGTTTTGTTGAAGTTATCGGCAACTGGCAGAAGCTCTATGGTTGTCTCTTTGTTGAATAATATGCAAGTGCCAAATAATTGATTTACTTTATCGCTATGCGATAGCAATAGTTGCAAGAGCAATAGTTGGCGAGACGACCATGTGATGACACATTGATATAGATCAAGATGATGAAGATCATGGTGTCATGCCGGTGACGATAGAGATCATGACAATACTTTGGAGATGGAGATCAAAGGCGCAAGATGATCATGGCCATATCATGTCACATATTTTGATTGCATATGATGTTTATCTGTTATACATCTTATTCTGTTTTGTTTGATGGTAGCATTATAAGATGATCTCTCACTAATTATCAAGAAGTGTTCTCCCTGAGTATGCACCGTTGCCAAAGTTCGTCGTGCCCAGACACCACGTGATGATCGGGTGTGATAAGCTCTACGTCCATCTACAACGGGTGCAAGCCAGTTTTGCACATGCGGAATACTCAGGTTAAACTTGACGAGCCTAGCATATGCAGATATGGCCTCAGAACACGGAGACCGAAAGGTCGAGCGTGAATCATATAGTAGATATGATCAACATAATGATGTTCACCATTGAAAGCTACTCCATTTCACGTGATGATCGGTTATGGTTTAGTTGATTTGGATCACGTGATCACTTAGAGGATTAGAGGGATGTCTATCTAAGTGGGAGTTCTTAAGTAATATGATTAATTGAACTTAAATTTATCATGAACTTAGTCCTGGTAGTATTTTGCATATTATGTTGTAGATCAATAGCTTGCATTGTTGCTTTCATATGTTTATTTTGATATGTTCCTAGAGAAAATTGTGTTGAAAGATGTTAGTAGCAATTATGCGGATTGGATCCGTGATCTGAGGTTTATCCTCATTGCTGCACAGAAGAATTATGTCCTTAATGCACCACTAGGTGACAGACCTATTGCAGGAGCAGACGCAGACGTTATGAACGTTTGGCTAGCTCAATATGATGACTACTTGATAGTTTAGTGCACCATGCTTAACGGCTTAGAATCGGGACTTCAAAGACGTTTTAAACGTCATGGACCATATGAGATGTTCCAGGAGTTGAAGGTAATATTTCAAGAAATTACCCGAGTTGAGAGATATGAAGTCTCCAACAAGTTCTATGGCTAAAAGATGGAGGAGAATCGCTCAACTAGTGAGCATGTGCTCAGATTGTCTGGGTACTTCAATCGCTTGAATCAAGTGAGAGTTAATCTTCCAGATAAGATAGTGATTGACAGAATTCTCTAGCCACCATCACTAAGTTACTAGAACTTCGTGATGAACTATAGTATGCAAGGGATGACGAAAACAATTCCCAAGCTCTTCGCGATGCAAAAAATCGGCGAAGGTAGAAATCAAAGAAAAACATCAAAGTGTTGATGGTGGACAAGATCACTAGTTTCAAGAAAAAGGGCAAAGGGAAGAAGGGGAACTTCAAGAAGAACAGCAAGCAAGTTGCTGCTCAAGTGAAGAAGCCCAAGTCTGGACCTAAGCCTAAGACTAAGTGATTCTACTGCAAAGGGACTGGTCATTGGAAGTGGAACTGCCCCAAGTATTTGGCGGATAAGAAGGATGGCAAAAGTGAAACAAAGGTGTATTGGATATACATGTTATTGATGTGTACTTTACTAGTGTTTATAGCAACCCCTCGGCATTTTGATACTGGTTCAGTTGCTAAGAGTAGTAACTCGAAACGGGAGTTGCAGAATAAACAGAAAATAGTAAAAAGGCGAGGTGACGATGTGTGTTGGAAGTAGTTCCAAGATTGATATGATCATCATCGCACACTCCCTATACTTTCGGGATTAGTGTTGAAACTAAATAAGTGTTATTTGGTGTTTGCGTTGAGCATGAATATGATTTGATCATGTTTATTGCAATACGGTTATTCATTTAAGTAAGAGAATAAATTGTTGTTCTGTTTACATGAATAAAACCTTATATGGTTACACACCCAATGAAAATGGTTCGTTGGATCTCGATCGTAGTGATACACATATTCATAATATTGAAACCAAAAGATGCAAAGTTAATAATGATAGTGCAACTTATTTATGGCACTGCAGTTTAGGTCATATTGGTGTAAAGCGCATGAAGAAACTCCATGCTGATGGGATTTTGGAATCACTTGATTATGAATCACTTGATGCTTGCGAACCATGCCTTATGGGCAAGATGACTAAAGACTCCGTTCTCCGGAACAATAGAGCGAGCAACTGACTTATTGGAAATAATACATATTGATGTATGCGATCCGATGAGTGTTGAGGCTCGCGGCAAGTATCATTATTTTCTGACCTTCACAGATGATTTGAGCAGATATGGGTATATCTACTTAATGAAACATAAGTCTGAAACGTTTGAAAAGTTCAAAGAATTTCAGAGTGAAGTTGAAAATCATCATAACAAGAAAATAAAATTTCTACGATCTGATTGTGGAGGAGAATATTTGAGTTACGAGTTTGGTCTACATTTGAAATAATGCGGAATATTTTCGCAACTCACGCCACCCAGAACACCACAGCGTAATGGTGTGTCCGAACGTCATAACCGTACTTTATTGGATATTGTACAATCTATGATGTTTCTTACCGATTTACCACTATCATTTTGGGGTCATGCATTAAAGACAGCTGCATTCACGTTAAAAAGGGGCACCACCTAAGTCCGTTGAGACGACACAATATGAACTATGGTTTGGCAAGAAACCAAAGTTGTCGTTTCTTAAAGTTTGGGGTTGCGATGCTTATGTGAAAAAGTTTCATCCTGATAAGCTCAAACCCAAATCGGAGAAGTGCATCTTCATAGAATACCCAAAGGAAACTGTTGGGTACTCCTTCTATCACAAATCCAAAGGCAAAACATTCGTTGCTAAAAATGGATCCTTTCTAGAGAAGGAGTTTCTCTCGAAAGAAGTGAGTGGGAGGAAAGTAGAACTTCATGAGGTAATTGTACCTGCTCCCTTATTTGAAAGTAGTTCATCACAGAAATCTGTTCCTATGACTACTACACCAATTAGTGAGGAAGTTAATGATGATGAGCATGAAACTTCAGATTAAGTTACTACAGAACCTCATAGGTCTTCCAGAGTAAGATCCGCACCAGACTGGTACGGTAATCCTGTTCTGGAAGTTATGTTACTAGACCATGACGAACCTACGAACTATGAGGAAGCGATGATGAGCCCAGATTCCGCGAAATGGTTTGAGGCCATGAAATCTGAGATGGGATCCATGTATGAGAACAAAGTGTGGACTTTGGTGGAGTTGCCCGATGATCGACAAGCCATATTGTATAAATGGATCTTCAAGAGGAAGACAGATGCTGACAGTAGTGTCACTATCTACAAAGCTAGACTTGTCGAAAAAGGTTTTTGACAAAGTTCAAGGTGTTGAATACAATGAGATTTTCTCACTCGTATCGATGCTTAAAAGTCTGTCCGAATCATGTTAGCAATTGCCACATTTTATGAAATTTGGCAAATGGATGTCAAAACTACATTCCTTAATGGATTTATTAAAGAAGAATTGTATATGATACAATCAGAAGGTTTTGTCAATCCTAAAGGTGCTAACAAAATGTGCAAGCTCCAGCGATCCATCTATGGACTGGTGCAAGCATCTCAGAGTTGGAATATACGCTTTGATAAGTTGATCAAAGCATATAGTTTTATACAGACTTGCGGTGAAGCCTGTATTTACAAGAAAGTGAGTGGGAGCACTACAACATTTCTGATAAGTATATGTGAATGACATATTGTTGATCGGAAATAATGTAGAATTTTTCTGGAAAGCATAAAGGAGTGTTTGAAAGGAGTTTTTTCAAAGAAAGACCTTGGTGAAGCTTCTTACACATTGAGCATCAATATCTATATAGATAGATCAAGACGCTTGATAAGATTTTTCAATGAGTACATAACTTGATAAATTTTTGAAATAGTTCAAAATGGAACAGCCAAAGAAGGAGTTCTTGCCTGTGATGCAAAGGTGTGAATTTGAGTAAGACTCAAGACTCGACCATGGCAGAAAATAGAAAGAGAATGAAAAGTCATTCCCTATGCCTCAGTCATAGGTTCTATAAAGTATGCTATGCTGTGAACCAGACCTATTGTATACCTTGCTCTGAGTTTGACAAAGGAATACCATTTTGATCTAAGAGTAGATCACTGGACAACGGTCAAGAATATCCTTAGTGAGGACTAAGGAGATGTTTCTCGATTATGGAGGTGATAAAAGAGCCCGTCGTAAAAAGTTACAACGATGCAAGCTTTTACACTGATCCAGATGACTCTAAGTCTCAATCTGGATACATATTGAAAGTGGGAGCAATTAGCTAGAGTAGCTCCATGCAGAGCATTGTGGACATAGAATATTTTGCAAAATACATACGGCTCTGAATATGACAGGTCCGTTGACTAAACTGCTCTCACAAGCAAAACATGATCATACCTTAGTACTCTTTGGGTGTTAATCACATAGCAATGTGAACTAGATTATTGACTCTACTAAACCCTTTGGGTGTTGGTCACATGACGATGTGAACTATGGGTGTTAATCATATACAGATATGAATATTGATGTTAAATCACATGGCAATGTGAACTAGATTATTGACTCTAGTGCAAGTGGGAGACTGAAGGAAATATGCCCTAGAGGCAATAATAAAGTTATTATTTATTTCCTTATATCATGATAAATGTTTATTATTCATGCTAGAATTGTATTAACCGGAAACATAATACATGTGTGAATACATAGACAAACATATAGTCACTAGTATGCCTCTACTTGACTAGCTCATTAATCAAAGATGGTTATGTTTCCTAACCATAGACATGTGTTGTCATTTGATTAATGGGATCACATCATTAGGAGAATGATGTGATTGACATGGCCCATTCCGTTAGCCTAGCCCTTGATCGTTTAGTATGTTGCTATTGCTTTCTTCATGACTTATACATGTTCCTGTAACTATGAGATTATGCAACTCCCGTTTACCGGAGGAACACTTTGGGTGCTACCAAACGTCACAACGTAACTGGGTGATTATAAAGGAGTACTACAGGTGTCTCCAAAGGTACATGTTGGGTTGACGTATTTCGAGGTTAGGTTTTGTCACTCCGATTGTCGGAGAGGTATCTCTGGGCCCTCTCGATAATGCACATCACTATAAGCCTTGCAAGCAATGTGACTAATGAGTTAGTTGCAGGATGATGCATTATGTAACGAGTAAAGAGACTTGCCGGTAACGAGATTGAACTAGGTATTGGATACCACGATCGAATCTCGGGCAAGTAACATACCGACGACAAAGGGAACAAAGTATGTTGTTATGCGGTTTGACCGATAAAGATCTTCCTAGAATATGTAGGAGCCAATATGGGCATCCAGGTTCCGCTATTGGTTATTGACCAATAATAGTTCTAGGTCATGTCTACATAGTTCTCGAACCCGTAGGGTCCGCACGCTTAAGGTTTCGATGACAGTTATATTATGAGTTTATGAGTTTTGGTGTACCAAAGTTTGTTCGGAGTCCCGGATGTGATCACGGACATGACGAGGAGTCTCGAAATGGCCAAGACATAAAGATTGATATATTGGACGACTATATTCGGACACCGGAAGTGTTCCGGACGTTGTCGGAGAAAACCGGAGTGCCGGAGGGTTACCGGAACCCCCCGGGGAGAGATAATGGGCCACATGGGCCTTGGTGGAAAGAGAGAGGGGCGGTCAGGGTGGGCCGCGCACCCCCTCTCCCTCTGGTCCAAATTGGACTAGGAGGGGGGGGGCGCCCCCCTCTTTCCTTCCCCCCTCTTCCCCTTCCTTCCCCGTCCTAGTAGGAGTAGGAAAGGAGGAGTCCTACTCCTACTAGGAGGAGGACTCCTCCTCCTTGGCGTGCCCACAAGGGCCGGTCGGCCTCCCCCCTCCCTCCTTTATATACGGGGGCAGGGGGGCACTCCAGGACAACACAAGTTGATCTACGGATCGTTCCTTAGCCGTGTGCGGTGCCCCCCTCCACCATATTCCACCTCGGTCATATCGTCACGGAGTTTAGGCGAAGCCCTGCTCCGGTAGAGCATCATCATCGTCACCACACCGTCGTGCTGACGGAACTCATCCCCGAAGCTTTGCTGGATCGGAGCCCGGGGATCGTAATCGAGCTGAACGTGTGCTGAACTCGGAGGTGCCATACGTTCGGTACTTGGATCGGTCGGATCGTGAAGACGTACGACTACATCAACCGCGTTGTCATAACGCTTCCGCTTACGGTCTACGAGGGTACGTGGACAACACTCTCCCCTCTCGTTGCTATGCCATCACCATGATCTTGCGTGTACGTAGGAATTTTTTTGAAATTACTACGTTCCCCAACAGATATCAACATTGCTAGGATTAACTATGGCATCATTACCTTTGTGCCTAAAACTAGTGATGCCAAACAAATACAAAAATTCAGGCCTATTTGCTTGTTAAATGTGAGCTTCAAAATAATTACAAAAGTTTTAATGAACAGGCTGACAAAATGTGTTGCACCTGTCATATCCAGAACACAAACTGCATTTATCAAAGGGAGATATATTATGGAGGGAGTGGTTATTCTACATGAAGCCTTGAACACGTTTCATAAAGATAAAGAAGATGCTTTGGTTTTTAAAGTTGATTTTGAAAAAGCCTATGATAAAATTAAATGGCCCTTTGTTATACAGATGCTAAAACAAAAAGGTTTCCCTGATAAATGGTGTGATTGGGTGATGGAAACAATGAGAGGGGGACATGTGGGAATCAAAGTTAATGATGAGATTGGACCTTTCTTCAAAACATATAAAGGCTTAAGGCAGGGAGATGCTATGTCACCATTGTTGTTTGATGTGGCTGCAGATGCTTTGGCAGTTCTAATGAATAATGCCCTAAATATGGACATTGTCAAGGGAGTCCTAGGGGATAATGAAAACAAAGGTGTAAATATGTTGCAATATGCTGATGACACCATTTTTTTTGCTTAAAGATGATGAAACTAGTGTAAGAAACCTCAAATTTATTTTGGGGGCCTTTGAACAGATGTCTGGGTTAAAAATAAACTTCCGTAAGAGTGAGTTAATGTTGTTTGGTAAAGCTAAAGAGAAACAATTACTTTACCAGGAAATATTAACTTGCAAAATGGGAGATTTGCCTATTAGATATTTGGGGATGCATGTGTCTAACTCTAGGATCAGAAACACTCATTGGAGTTGTGTTACAGATAAAATTGAGAAAAGATGTGGGTGTTGGCAGGGGAAATTGTTAGGATCTATTGCTGGCAGGATTACCCTGGTACAAGCCTGCTTGACCAATATTCCATTGTTTATGATGTCCTTTTATGCTGTTCCAAAAGGAATATTAAAAAAACTGATTTTTACAGGGCAAGATTGGTATGGCAAGAGGATGAGAATGTTAGGAAATATCACTTAGTCAATTGGAAAGAATGTTGCTTGCCCAGGGAAATAGGGGGCCTGGGGATTCTGAATTTAGAAGTCATGAATATAGCTTTATTAGCTAAGTGGTTCTGGAAGATGGAAACAGAGGAGGGAATGTGGCAAGATGTATTGAGAAGAAAATATGGGAAGAATGAATGCCTGGCTCTGATGGAAAAAAAGCTAGGAGAATCTCAGTTCTGGACTAGTCTTCTGAATATTAAGGAGATTTTTTACAGATTTGTTAAAAAAACTGGGGAGGGAAAGAATATTAGGTTTTGGGAGGATACCTGGGTAGATGATAAGCCCCTGAAAGATGCTTATCCTAGATTATATGACATTTGCTTTGATCATAAAATAACAATGTATGAGGCCATCCAAAAAGGATGGAAGGGGTTCAGATTCAGGAGAACTTTGCATGGAGAAACTTTAGATCTGTGGAATGCTTTGAAAAGTAGATGTGAAATGATAGAAATGAATGGGGGGAAAGACAAAATTGAATGGACCCTCACTGCTGATAAGAAATTCTCTGTTAAATCGTTATACAAGGAAATGATTACGTTTGGGATTAAATTTCCGCAGAAATATTTGTCGAAAATCAAAGTCCCTGCCAAAATAAAAGTCTTCTTGTGGCTAGTGAATAAAAAAAGCATCTTAACTAGGGATGTTTTACTTAGAAAAGGTTGGAAAGGAGGAAAAGAATGTGTTTTTTGTGGACAAAATGAATCAATTGATCACTTGTTGTTCAATTGTTCTGCGGCATCCTTGCTGTGGAGCTTGGTCAAATGTGTGTGTGGCTTAAAAACTAGTCCTTTAAATGTGAAAGATTGTTTTGGGGGGTGGATAAACAAATTCAATAAGGAAGACAAGAAAATGGTGCTGATTGGTGTCTCTGCTTTATTCTGGGCTATTTGGAAAAGCAGAAATGCAATTGTCTTTGAGAAAAAAGGATTAATGATCCTTTGCAGATTATCAAATTAATGGTCCGATGGTTGCTTGATTGGTCTATTTTGCAGACAAAGGAGCCGCCAAAAAAATGCTGGAACTGGGGGCAAGAACACTAGAACGGGCAGCAAGTGAGGTGTACACAGCAGGGCAGGGGTGGCTTAATGTGGCAAGGCTCCCTGGATGATGGCTGCAACACCTTTCTTTCTGCTTCTGTTCGGTATCTGTTTAGGCCTGCTAGTTGCTAGCTTTATCAGTATGTCCTTCTTTAGTTTGTGTCGATCAGACTCTGCTGGCCTGTGTTGGCCTTGTATGTGTGGCTGGAGACTTTGTTTATGTGCGTTGGGATGTTGAACCTGTCTTTTGCTGTTGGTACTCTGTGAACTTTGTAAGTTTGGTTTTCAGTAATGAAAATGGGAAGGGGAACCCTTCTTTGATAAAAAAAATCAT
Source organism: Triticum dicoccoides (assembly GCF_002162155.2). Taxonomy (NCBI): domain Eukaryota; kingdom Viridiplantae; phylum Streptophyta; class Magnoliopsida; order Poales; family Poaceae; genus Triticum; species Triticum dicoccoides. The sequence goes on from NC_041386.1 coordinate 610,128,492, forward strand.
CTATGTCGGCAGCGTCCTGGCGCTGGAGGTGGGCCGGCACATCCACCATCATGCTGCCCCCTCGTCCCACAGGAGTACAGCCTCTAGGGCCTCCTGGATAGTCGACACAACGACGATCACTGTCTTCTCCTCCTCGTCAGACTTGTCAGCTGCAACCGGGTCCTCGTCGGCGTTCTGCGGGGCATCACCGGGGTCCTCGTCGGTGTTCTGCGGGGCATCACCGGGGTCCTCGTCGGCGTTCTCCGGGGCATCATCGAGGTCCTCGTCGGCGTTCTGCGGGGCATCATCCGGGTCCTCGTCGGCGTTCTGTGGGGCATCATCGAGGGCCAGCGCAGCTTCTCCGGGCGCCGCGGGCGCGTGGACGGGCGCGTGGCTCGCGCGCACCCAGGCGAGGAAGACGCAGATGAGAAGCCGCCCGGCGCGTGGGTTGCCGAGATCGAGGACCCCGTCAACGGTGAGGAGCAGCGCGATGATGCTGCAGGTGGCCGTGGCGGCCTCGGACGCGGCCTGCTCGGCCGGGCCCGCTGGCGGTGGCGCGAGGCGGAGGAAGGCGTGGACGAAGACAAGGATGGCCCCCGCCACCGCGTCGTGGTAGAAGTCGTCGATGGGGTTGGCCGGCGGTGCCAGCGCGGCTTCTCCGCCCGCCGCGTCCGCGTGGACCGGAGCGCGCCCTGCGCCAAGTCTGGTGAGCACAACGCCTAGTACCAGCTGCCGGGCGGCCTCGTCGTCCAGGTCGCCGCGGCCCTCCGCCCCGTCGACGGCGAGCATAAGGTCACGCGGGAGGCGCCGGATCCCAGCGGAGAGGAGCAGCGCGGCGATGCTGCTGCTGGCCGTGGCGGCCTCAGACGCGGCGGCGCGCGGAAGCGGGAGGAGCGGGAGGAGAAGGCGCACGAGGTCGCCGAGGCCCGCCGGCGGCTGGGCGAGGCGGCGGCGGCGGCGCTGAAGCAGGCGGAGCGCGCCGCAGAGGAAGAGCAGCAGAGAGCGCTGCGCCATGGCTGTGGCCGGAGTTGCGTTGGCCGTTGGTTGGTTGGCGAGCGGTTACGGAATTGATTTGGGGATGGGCGATGCTAGGCGCCGGTGCGCCGGCCAAACGTTTTGGCCGGTCGCACCCTAGCTGTCAGATCGGTCCGCCCCGAGTCGTTGGATCCTTATCCAGCCAGGTCGTCGTCTTCCTCTCGCGAGCGCGTAACGAGCGGCGTCTTCCTCTCGCGAACCCCGTCTCGCCGGCTGCACGCATCCCCCCTCGTCGCCGCCCCTCCCTCGCCTGCCCTCCTCAACCCTGGTCGCCGTCCTCGCCAGCCGTCTTTCCCGGCCGCCCTGGTTGCCGGTCCCCGTCCTCGGCGGCCATCCTCGTCACCAGCTTCGCCCCCATGCAACAGCCCATCCCTGCGGTTGTAGCTTCCATGGCCATCGTTGCAGCTCGGGTGGCGACGACCGGAGCTCACCGGCATGCTCACCGGTGTGCTCGCCGCGCGCTCATATCCAGGTTGCAAACAAAAAAAATCGAGCGCCAGGGGAGATGCCCAGTGCTGCAACCGACGATGGAAAAAGCTACAATCGCTGACGAAAAAAGCTTCAACCTGTTATGAAAAAAGTTTCAACTCGTACGATGGAAAACTATGAACGACCAAAGAAAAGCTACAACCAGCGATGTAAAAAGCTTCACCCGACGACGAAAAAAGCTTCAACCGGCTATGAAAAAAGTTTCAACTCGTACGACGGAAAACTATGAACGACCAAAGAAAAGCTACAACCGGCGATGAAAAAAGCTTCATCCGACAACGAAAAAAGCTTCAACCGTGGAGCCGTAAGCCATGGACGACAAACGAAAAGCTACAACCGACGGTTACAAAAGCTACAACCTGCATTGAAAAAAGCTTCAAACTAATTGTCTTAGCTGTGAATCCCACGATGGCGATGACGTTGTTTTGCTGCAACCATAGTTGGTTTTGCTACAAACGGCGTTGGAATTTTCTACAACCATTTTCACAGCTACTTGCTGCTGCTCCACCGAGCTCCCACGCCTGCCCATGGCCATCGTCGCTGTGGTGCCGTTCCGGGAGGAAAAAGGTTCAACGGTTGCAGCTCCGCGCGTGGTGGGTTGCAGCTCAGATGTGGTTGGGTCCGACGAGGGCAGGCAGAGCTCTGGTGGCGCGGATTCCGAGCAGATCTGGCCGAGGGCGGCCGGATCGGCTGATTCCCATGGCGGCGGCGCCCCTGGGAGGTCTCCGGCCGGCGAAGCTTGGCCATGGCAGCAGGAAGAGAGAGAGAGACAAGCAACGGGAAGAAGAGAAACAGAAGGAAGAAGATGCACGTGGGCGGGCCCCCCATCCTACGTGTCCCTAGGTGAGTAGCTCGGTAAGTTCGCGCGTGGACGCGACCGGCCGAAGCTTCGGCCGGTGCCCCGTCGTGAAACGTTTCCCTTTGGGGATTTGGGGGGGATTAGCAAAGAGCCTGTTGGTACCGAGGTTTTGTCCTCAGCAGGGAGCTTTGAGATTCGCACGGCCTGATTCGGCTCGACCTGCTCTTTCCTACCGGGCGGCCGGTTGATTTGATCCAGAATTAAGCCGCTTTTAGAGCCGTCGGATCGGTCGCATCTAGTTCGTAGGATCGACATGCCAGTTAAGCCACGCATGTCCGGTCGCCCGCAATGCAATGGAGAACGCGTTGCAACGCGGCACCACCACAGACCACGCCTCAGCCGTCCGGTTTCAGTCCACCGCCGCAAAGCCACCACTGCAACACCCGGCAACACCAGCCTCCTCCCCCTCGAATCCTCGCAGCACGACCCTTGTTCATTCCAATTGCGTACCATATCGTCAGAGATATACTTGCCTCCGCCTTGCCTCGAAGCTCCTCTGGCTCTGTTGCATCCTGGTGGACGGGACCAACTTCGACAAGCACCGTAGATCCTAGACAACAAGCCCCTGCTGCGAGCTTGTACCGTGATCTGTTGGTGGTCTTTCCAGAAGCACCCCTGCCACTTCCACTGCAAATTGGGTAAGATCCCGGTAGCCCACAAGTGTAGGGATCTGTTGTAGTCCTTTTGATAAATAAGAGTGTTGAACTTAACAAGGAGCTAAAGATAGAATTAATATTCCCTCAAGTTCTATCGATCATCGATACAACTCTACACACACTTAAGTGAGGAAAAACCCAACCAGAACCAAAGTGATTGAGCATCACTGAAGAGTTTGATCTGTGTGATCTGACGCCTATTACCTTTGTAGACTGTCATTATTCCATACAATTAGCACTACTAGGAAAAGGCATGCTAGTGGTGCACCAGTTTTGCCTACTAATGGTGCGCCACTAGCACCACGCCATTAGAATTAAATACTAATGACGCACAAAGGTGCGCCATTAGTATCTGGTATACTAATGGTGCACCACGCAGTGCGCCATTAGTATAGCCCACCGTGCGCCATTAGTATGCCTCCCAGGGGGCCATATGTACCCATGTGCTTTGGCATACTAATGGCGCACTAGGGTGTGGTGCGCCATTAGTGTCCTTTCTGCAGTGCGCCATTAGTGTGCTGAGTGGTGCGCCATTAGTATGAATACTAGATCGGAAGTGCGCCCTGCCTCACGGTGCCTGGTCCAGCGCATTGTCCCATCGGCCAAGCAGACCTCTCAGTGCTCCCAGAGAGAACTAATCATACATTGAGGATACACTAAATGTAGAGCATTGTCGCTGTCTTGGATAAGATAATATTTGCCAAAGTCATTGCAATTGGCAAGGCAATTATATATCAAATGGAAGGCAAGCATGACATTTTGTGAATGGAACTACTGGCATGAGAGTTAATGGCATGCATTTCCTGCCTGATACTCTTATAAGATGCCAATGAAACTTACCTCACTGTCATTCCCAAAAAGGTGCATTTTATATGATCCAAATCTGAAGCATGTATAAAACACATACAAGAACAGAGGAAATGGCATCCACAGGCAGAATGCATAGGTAAAATTTAGCTAATGAAACATGTAGCAACATCCATAATCATAATATACGGTAATCATGCATACTTTCACATCAGCTAGCAACACACCGCTAAACTGGTGGGATACTTTAGTCAAGATCCATGTCACACTAACTACTTACGCTACGATCCTGCAGAAATAGAATTCCAAACAAAAATCAAAACATATATACCACAGGGAGTAGTAAATTGGCAAAAAAGTACCAAACAAACGAACCAAAAGGGCACGTTGCCTAAAGGCACTTGGTCTCCAACTTAAGTCTTTTTAGTTGCAAAGGGCACCTCCTCATTGCCCATCAGGTCTTCAAATACCTTGCTTGAAGTATAAATAACAATTACGTAAAAAGACAATCATGATGTATATACTGGTCCTAGAAAGAATGGGCAACAGTGGCAAATGAGAAAAAAATAAAAATAAAAATAAGGGCAAAGCACTATGGATGAAAACCATTAAGTTGACAGGCACACCTTTGACTATGTCCCTGTGGGCACATGTTCATTTGATTTGCTGGGAACATCAATTGAGCAGAGCAAGGATTGTGGTTCACATCAATTTAGCAGAGCAAGGTTTGTGGTTCACATCAATTGAGTAGAGCAAGGATTAAACAAACCAACCAAAAAGATAGGTCGCCTAAAAATACTCGCCTAGAGCTTAGCTTTTTTGTTTGCAGAAGGCACCTCATCATCTACTGGCAGTTGTTTAGTTGATTTGCTTCAAGGATAAGCAATTATTTCAATCTACCCTAGACTACCGAGATAACTACATTATTTTAGCCTCAAACATGAAGGCTATTGAAACCTGCATTTTAATAACACAACATTGTCGGTCTACTAAGACTGCTTAGCCAGATGAATCATGAGCTTACCAAGGAATCCATATAGTTGTACCAATTTATTTTATTGTGTCCCAGTTACAGAAATCATTTGACATCATCCCAGTTAGAGACTTGGAAGTCGTTTTCACAGGAAACAGGAAAGGCCATAAGGTAGTATCTTTATTGAATACCATTGTAATGGAAGCGGTAGAGTCTGCTGCCATTCGTGGTGTCTTCTTCGAATACCCTCATCTGATACCTGATATAAGAGAAGGCGAACATCAGATGTCTATGTAAACAGTAAAAGAAGGATTCGATTATGATAGAGATGAACCATAGAAAAAGACCTCCAGAATTTGCAGCTTCTACCCATAGAGCACGAGCATGGCAACAATGTGCCTCCTTTCTAGCAGCACAAAAGGAATCCGGTAGTTGCCGGTCCTGTAATTGTAGAGAAGAACTTGTCTACAACTTCCATGGGCCGGAAAAAATGTTGGAGCTATAAGAGATGCGATGAAATCCAAGGAAATTCTAACTAATTAGAATGCAGTACACAAACTTGTAGACCCAATCTTATTAGTAGAGAAAATACAAAACTGAATTTATGGCACATAAGATTATACTGATGGTTTATCCAAGATATGATAAAATTAAATATCAGGCCATCATACATTTCAATGTGAACCCTCCTTAACATAACCTGAAATGGCCTTAAGGTTGTCGATCGCCTTGTAGTAGGCAGCAAACCAAGCAACTGCACTACAACTTACTCAAATTGGGTCGGTGTTATCTGCTATTACACCGTGACAGGCCAATAAGATCATCTACAAAACATTAACTAAATTTACAGTGTTCATTTGTTTACGGAAAAGCCTTCATACGAAATCCATATGTCAGAATCATCGTTGCATTGCATTATTCTAACAACAAAAGTGGTGTCTCATGGCTCGAATACAGTTAATGTAATCCCTAGCTTATAAGGACCATGCATGATCTTAGTGAAGTTACATACCTCGTGATGGACTGACCAAGGAGCTCTCCAGAAGGTGTGTCCTGGCCTGCAAAGCCAACCAACAAAACAAAGCGATGGACCAACTGATGACCAAGGAGCTCTCCAGAATGTGTGTCTTGGTCCGAAGAGCCAACCAAGAAAACAGAGGAAACAGGGGATCAGGTATGCATGTATCAAGAAGAACAGAGGCATACACCATGGGGAACAACACTGACCTCAAGGAAGCTCCAGAGGATGCCCCATGCGACCATGAACCGATCCGTGACAGCATGGCCAGCTTTGGCGAACTCCAGATTTCTATAGATGTGTCGACTTGTGCATGGCTGCCAAAATCGTTACTTTTTTTAGATATTATGATCCTAACTACAGACTTATTTAGTATAATCTTACTGTCATCTACAGTACGCACTCTGACCAGGATGCAAACCTAGAGCAGCATAGCAAACATAGATCGGGTTCGCGCCTTGGCGCAAGGGTGCCGGTCACAACATTTTTACAAAGCATGTAACAACTTGTCGGTAGGAACCCAAGTATAGCATGTGCAGACAACCAATTGTGTTAGAAGCAAAACATAATGAGACTGAAGATGACATCAGGTTATAAGGCAGAATCAAGCTCGGTGCTTTCATACGACCAAAGATAAAAGACAGGACCATACATTACTTTTTATGACAGAGATAGGTATTAAAATCTAAAGTCTATACATGTCTTTGTTCAGAGCAAACTGAAAATAGCAACATACCACCAGGTGGTACCTTCCACTACAAAGACAACAACAGGAATCTTTATGTGTTTGCTGATGGTGTGACTTGCACAAGTAACTCCACACTTAGTCCGACAAAATGATGAGGGGTTTCATGTCTCCATGGAGCTGGCAAATCTGAGAAGCACAAAGGATGACATTAGGAGTAAACTGGAGATATCATGAACATAAATTTGCCAAAAAATGTAGGGATCAAACTGAAACGTGCTAATTGAATTGGGAGTACAACGGTCACTTGATTTTATGCAGACCTAGAAAATAAAAGTAAAAGTAAGCACAATGGAGATGTACTGTCATACAGTGAAAACAGGGAAAAAATACAGTTATCTGGTTCATGTTTATTGCCTCCTTGGTGCAGAGACAAATATTAAGAAGCTCATGAGGAATTAGTAATCACCATGCTCTGTTTAGCACGCATAGTTGAGTAGTACATCATAGAAAAAACATGTGTATTTTAGAGCTAGAAGGAATGATAAATTAGAGACCAGTATCAGCTATGCCACTGCTATAAATAGGAGTCCAGTTACACACTACTAACTATAGTTCCCCATATAATAAATAGTCGAATTTCTTTTAAAGACGTATACCTCAAAATACACACATTGAGTACTCATGTGCTGGGTAGTGACAGCGGCTCGTTTCATGTGCAATGAAAATTCAGAGGTCTTCTCCAAATAAATGAAAATAGCAGCTTTCTAAGAAAGAAAGAAAAGTTTGCATACACAGGCACAAACTATATGCACTGAATACTGACTAATAAGACCACCACATCTAGAATAAAAACAGTAAAGAATCCCAAGGCCAAAGCACACCATGAACATTAACTTGCATATTGTTGGCAGCAAAAAAGTAGAACTACCAAAATCAACCCAATAACTAATTAGGCCAAACACTCTAGGAGGCAAACATGTTTATAGCTAACAATAGTTTGCATTCATAGGGACAGCCGATCTCTAACTTAGTACCCTATATTGTACAACCATGCATCTCATCTCAAAGACCATTCAGGTTTATTCATGTCATGCTTGAAATATATATATCTGTTACTACATGGACAAACATTGGTATGAGAGAGAAGAAATCTTTACATAAGAAAGAGAAGAGTTCCTAACCAGACTAAATCAAGGACCAACAAAGAACAATAAAAGATCAAGAACAACTTATATGCAATAAAGTTATAAGAGAGAATAAATCATTACACAAGACGGCTACAAACACTAGAGCATAAGTAAGCAATGCCTTTAAATACAAATAAAAAGGGTTTGATGTTCATTGCATAGTGGGCTCAGATTCGCCTTTCCTCGATCATATAACCTACCCCCATCATCTCTTATCACCAGATCAATCTGTTTATACAATGGAGCTACCCTGGTTATCAATCAACAAGAATGACCATCCAAGGACAGATCAATAGGTATCACAAGATCAAAAAGGATTCTAGAGACAACAAGGAGGATTCAACTTGATACCCACAGGTACCTCAATTGCTCAAAGGCACACTTATTTCAGCCACAGTTAATCATCATCGCCCTAGCACGAACGCCACCGCCACAGACAAAGCAAAATGACGAGAATACCCTCAGCGGGGCACCAAAATAACGCACGGTGGCACTAAACGGAGTGAAACTATTCATTCTAGCAGTGTTTGCCCCAGATCCAACGGCCCAGCCTTCTCCAGATCTCGATCGGATGGACGAAAACGCATCAAGGGGAACGATCCAACGGCCGAGAATCACTGAGCTCTGAGGAGGCTTGTAGGAACATCCATCTCTTATTTCTTGATGTCACATATAGTAGCCAAAGCAGCGGAACAGGAGGAAGATGGAGCTCACCGAGGGAGGTTGTAGCCGAGGCAATAATCAGTGCGCGCTGGGGTTGCGCCTAAACACCGTCCAACCAGCGAGGAACCACGTCGGAGTTGCGCCTTGCACTGTCCCGCCGACGAGCACAAACGCATCAAACAACCTGTGTAAGAAAGGCATCGCTGTTTATCAGAAACAATTATTTAGTAATTACTATTTAGCAGAGTGGCTAATAGATAAGACATACAGGTGCAAAGATCTCATGCTCTCATGGTTGAGCCTGTCTTTTTTGAGAAAAGACACCCCCGAGTCAATCACCTCACCTAGCGGTAGCACAAGAGCAAGCTTGTCCTTCTCTCCCATTCCTTCAGCGTCAATAATGCCGCCACCATAAATCCAGAACCAGAAGATGATAGCTCAATAATATAGTATGTGTGCCATGCCACGCTGTATAAACCTACAGGAAGCACAACATTTTTAGACTGTTCTTGATTAGCTAGCATCTTCAGGTTAGCTAGGATTAAGTCTTGGTTTTGTAAAGCTTGTACACACAGAGAGCTTAACCCAGACAAATTAAAATTAATTCATGGAATGGAAGGATATGTACTAACCATTAGTTATCTAAAATCTAAAAAATGCTCAAGGTTTGTGTAGTAGTAAATGGAGCAAAATGGAAACATACATATGTACAAATCCAAGAACAACACCAAAAAACTGAAGGATTGATCCTTTCCAAAGAACTTTGGAAGATGTAGGCATAGATTAACCTTGGATATCTGGACCAACCTCTGATAATTCACCTATCTAAATATATATGTCATCAAGCATTAACTACACGATTATCTGCCCAGGAAGTTCTGCACAGTGTATGGATTAAGGAACTAATGCTTGTGAACCTGATGCACAGTGTATGGAATAAGAAACTAATTCAACCCTAGTGCAGTTTGTTCAGAAACAGAGGTAACAAAAACAGAGGCATTTTAAGCACCAGAATAAAATGTTAATCCCAACTAAACACATTGATGCACTTGGTTCAGAAACAGAGGTAACAAAAACAGGTGCACAAAAATGATATTTCAGTAGATGATATATCAAAACTGAACTTTTGGCGATAGTTACAAAGTCAGAACAAACTTGTGACCTCACAAGTGATAACTCAGCTAGAGAAAATATAAATTTAATTAGTCAAAACCATAAACCATATTCATTGCTCCTGTCAAAAACATGTGTTCAAGTTAAAGGTTCTTTTTGGCAAGTTGGGTTCATGCATTATATCAAAAGGTTGCCTTGGTAGTCCAGAGAGTCTCATCCATACCTGATCGATCTGCAAGAAAATGTTACAAAGTAAATGCACGAGGTTAACCATTTTTCAAGGACAACTTATGAAAAAGCAGCATACACTACAAAAAAACATAGGAGCAATGTTGGAAGATAGGTCCACCCATGAAAATCCATTAGCAGCACACAAAACAACAAAGAAGGCAATCAAAAGAAGACTAACCTGCACATCCCATATTTAATTTTAAATTGAGCATAGATATGAACCTGAACTATTTTATCTAAACATATGATTAGGATAAATCTATGGTTAGGATAAGCCTTAAAGAGCTACATGTACATGCCTAAGACACCGTAGATTTCCTATTCAAGCATATAGTCAGGATAATCTGAAATAAGTAGGACCTACAGGCCTAAATACTATAGATTCGAAATCACATGTTAAATTTTATCTCATACTAAGCTTATTACCTAAACTACATGGCTGTTGTCCACACTGGGAGAGAGATATGTGTGAGAGAGAAGGCAGCGAGGAGAAGGAAGAAAAGGGGCGCAGTTCCCCGATGACTCACCGGCCCGGCCGATTGCAGGAGGAGAAGACGTCGCGGTGTGGGAGCAAGGATGAGGCGCGCTGTGCTCTGTCCAGTCGAGGCATCCATGGCGGCGTTCCTGTGAAAAAAGCAGAGGAAGAGAGAGGTAAGGAGCAGCAGGGGAGAAGAAGAGAGAGGGAGGGAGGCATCCATGGCGGCGTTCCTGTGAAAGATGCTTTGTGACTGACCAACAAAATTAGAAAACAATTGGATAAGAAGAATTTATGATAAAGGCTAGAAGATATAAAAGGACACCAAATTTAAACCGAGCCTTTGTTTCTATCATTTTTTTCACCTAGAATGAAAAGCACAATCTGCGAGGAACTTGCAAAGCCAATCAATACATACATGGTTTTAGAAGAACACGAACATAACTTTTCTTCATTAGGACTTTTGCAATTTATTAGGAAGAATTTGTTTCAGGAGGGCAAGCACAAGTTCATCATGATGCAACAGTGAACATTCACCATGTAAAATCAAGATTACCTGAGACGGTGTTGTGGACCAGCCAAACCATCCAGTGTCGCTGCAACTTCACAAAATGCTATGAGTCTCTCCCTGTTGCCATGCTCTACTACCTACGAGTTAAACAAACATGTTTTTATTGCCTCGGTCTTAAAAATGTGATGACAATATAACACTAACAGGCACAAAGCCTAATGATTTAAGGAGAGTGCTCGACCTTTTCTGTCAGGATCAAACTTTGGATTAGATGTTCTTGCAGCCATTATTTCTCCACAAAATTAAACATTGGAAGAGTACCATCATTTCACCAGCCTCTTATTCTGCTCTATTAATATTTCTTATTTTCTGAAATATGTGTCCCTACATTAGCTTTCTGAGTATGTGAAACTTGTAAAGGAGAGGAACTAAATCAAGCTAGGCGATAGAAGAGCAAGATGAGCTTACCCATCTTCTTCTTCCCGCGCTTCTCCGGACGAACAGCGGCGGCTCGGGTCGGGGCAGCATTTTGGGGCAGGCGTGCGGGCAGCGCCGTTGTGGCTCACACAAGCGGTGGCACGGCCGTTTCGTGGCACCAACAAACATGGGCCTACAGATCAACAATTATTATAGTTAAGAGTATGAACAACCATGATCAAGTGCAGTTCAACAATCAGATAGGATGAGAATAACGGACATGCTATACACAATAATCATAATAAAATAATAATAATTGAGTCCTCATCCTTAACCTGTAAAGGAAAATTAAGCCTACACTTGATCCTGTTTTTTGCTACTAATCAGTGAGTCCCTATTATTAGCTAAAAGGGGACCAACATTTATCTTTGTTCTTGCAAATTGTGATTAATATCACTGAACAACAATACTATAGGATATCATGTAGTGCAGCAATCATGTACACTTATGTTCTTATTAGCCAACTAAGCAAGCAGAAAAACTAAAAACAATGCATCACTGTGTAGATAAGCTACAAGCAAGCAAACTGAACAATTAACACCCTATATATAGTATCTCTGCTACAATCTAACGATCACACATGACACTTACATATGTAATTCACAGCAAAAAAATATTGAGCTTTCTCATAATAAAGAAAACAATTCTTGCATAATACCTACAAAGCAATCTGGTTGGAACCTGCAAAGCCAATCAAGCCCACAACATCAACAGCCCCTCATTTCTAGTGAATGTATCCGTTCAGTATATTCACCAATAAGAATAGAACATCACTCAAAAGCTTGCTTTGATTTCATCGAACAACTTGTAGACATACAACTTGTACACATGTACAGAAAAGATTATGCACAAACAAAGATAGAAGACGAGTACATGAGATAAGAGATCAGGCTAATCAGGAGGAAGAGAGAAGTGTGGGTACCTGCAAGAAAAGGATAGAGAAATTGGAGGTGCATGGAGGTGGTACGGTGTCTTCTTCCTCTTCTCCTCCTACTCCCTCCCTTATCTAAATCCATCTTTCATCTCATGCTGGGTACATGAGGCCGACACGGATGACTGACCTTGAGGAGAAGGGAACGCAGTCAGGAGCTGGCAGCAAGAGGGGGTCAAAGAAGAGGAAAGAAAGAGAGACAGAAATGAACCTGCAGATAATTGCATCTGGCAGTGCTTGGGGATGGCGGTGCGCCGGGGTCGAACCGGTCCATGGCGGGCCCCTCGCCGCCTTCCTCGGCCCCGGAGGCCCGGGAAGAGGAGCGGGAGCCGGCCGTCGTCATCGGTGGTGACGAGGCGGGTGGGCACCACGACGGCCACACAGAGGGAGAACGCTTTTGTCCGCCTATCCTCCCCGTACGAGCGCCGTGTCGGCTGCAGTAGAGAAGGGGAGGGGCACGGCGGCGGCTGCAGTGGAGAAGAGGAGGAGTGGGGAAGGGGAGAAGCGTGCGGGGAGATGGCTGAGCCACGACGGCGACATCTGAGGGGCAGCGGCGGCGGCGAAGTGGGCGGGGAGGCGAGGTCTGGTGGAGGGAGAGGTGGGGGAGAGGAAGAGGAAGGGAGGCGGGTGCGTGGGAGGGAGCGAGGCGGCTGCGGGAGGGAGGAGGAGCCGGCTAGGGTTTCAACATGGGCGTGGCCTCCTTTTATACCCCTTGTATGCGAAATGACGAGAATGCCCTCGGCGGGGCAGCGTAATTACGCACGGTGGCACGAAACATAGTAAAACTATTCATTCCAGCAGTGTTTGCCCCAGATCCAACGGCCAAGCCTTCTCAAGATCTCGATCGGATGGACGAAAACGCATCAAGGGGAACGATCCGACGGTCGAGAGTTGCTAAACTCTGAGAGTGCCTGCGAGTGACCGTCTCCCTTATTTCTCGATTAGGGATTATTTTCTTTTCTTTTCTGATATTTGCACAAGTTACAAAACATGTTACTGCACATAATATAGAGAGCACAACATATAAACAACAGATTTATCGAATACAATAGAAGATTAGTCTCCGAATACAATTAATCATATTAGTCTCCGAATTTCAAATACTGAACAAAGTTATAACATTACAAGTCTCAAAACCGCGAGTAGCTAGTTTGTCTTCACATTACAAGTCGATATCGATCATCTAAACTACCATCACATAGAAGAGAGCTGCGGTCATCACGATGAGCATAATCGCGATGAAACTGGTCTTCATCCGGTTCCTCCAACGCTCCCTCCTCTCTCCCGCTAGATACCGCGCGTATCTAACTTTGGCCTCCTCCCTAGTGGTGTACCCTTTGTAACTGTTACTGCTGAAACGGTGAACCTGTCTCCGACACTCCTCCCAGTCGTCGTAGACTCCGGGAACCTTACCCTTGTACACGAAATACGACGGCATCTCTATGCACTAGCCAAACAAAATGTTAGTAGCAATTCACAGAGATATACAAGTTCATTAAAGTTTAATATTAGAACTATAACAGCACGATTCATGCTCCTACTTATAAATAGCATCGATTACATATAAGTTGAACGACTGCCCAAACCAAAGAGACATACAGGTTCATTAAAGTTTAATATTACAACATGAGCCAATCGACATTTCAGATAGCATCACTACTTTCGACTCGATCGACTCAGGGGACCGGAGCATGGATGAAGCCGCCGTCTTTCGTGGTGGTCATGAAATCGCGGGCGTTGTGAGCCTGCATTTGTAGCGTTGTTTCAATCTCACTGTTGGACGGTTGAGATCTGAGGTAGAACTGCCCCGAGGTACGAAGGACATCTTGATGGATGATTTCCGCAAACTCCGACTGGATGCGAAAGAATTCTTGTCTGATGTCCGTGTCCTGGATTGCCGACAAGCTGTGGCCCAATCTTTGAGATTATCTGGTAGCAGAAGGTGATTATGGTCCCGTACGATCTCCCGCATGTGATGGAGGGCGTAGTAGGCATCCTTCTGACCGCCAGGCGGCTGCTTGATGCAGGGGAACATCGTATTGTGGGTGAACACGTGCTTGCCGTACCTACGAACTGGCCTCTTGAAGGTGCCTCCAGCTGGCGTAGCCGGGGAGAGTATCATCAATAACTTTCTTCATATTTGTGTAGTCTATCTTCGACTCACGGTCCGGGTCAAAATACGTGGCCAAGGAATATTTCAGGCTTAAGAGGATGAGTGTGCAATGCGTATCACTGCAAAAAACACGGAATGTTAGCAAAAAAACGATTGAAATCTAAGAAATCATATGTTACGGGGCGGTGAGGGGATGACTTACTCGGGAAAGTAAGGCACGAGGAAGTTATCCTTATCTGGGTTTGCCAGAATGACGCCTTCGAGGTGTGAACTCGCGACTTGCCGGTCCCCAGCGCTGCCCAAGATCTTGGCACGCATGTAGAAGGGGTCGACTATCACGATGTCCGGGGTCTTGTCTCGAATGATTCGCATCTCCATACTCAGCGAAAACAGCCGAACGAAGGTGTAGTGCAGCGGATGAAGGTTAAACATAGCAAAGATGTCATCAAACCGGAGGACGATCATACCCCTGATGGTGCTATCCACAAAGCCCTTGACCTCTGGCACCTTGGCCTTGAAAATCGGGTATGCCACATCATTCTGGGAGAGACGTCGCTTCTCCAAAGAAAGAACACTGTCATGCAGACTCCGTATAGCACCGGTTGCAGCATTGAGCATATTTGTCGGTAGCATCGCCCTACCCGCCACATGCACCCTCCTCGAGATATCCTTAGGTGAAGGTGGCCCGTCCTGAGCATGGATCATACTTGGTGCCGGCTGGCTCGCACCGGCGCCCTTATTAGTCTTTCATTTTCGTCCCTTCTTCTTGATCTGCTGTAATGGGATCGAGTTCTGCTCACAGACCGCCTTCTTGAGCGTGTTGGGGCTGATAATATTTCGCACCTCGACTATCTGAGGCTCGGTGAAGGCGGCAGCTGGAGGCGTCTCCTGAGAACTGAACGCCAGACGACGCCTGTTGCAATTAGGTTTCTCCGTGGTACCAGCTAGATCGCGGTCATCTTTTTTAGGGTTGGGTTCTTGAGAAGGAGGCCCGCAGAATTCGTCACCGTACCCATGTTCGGCAAAGTACTTATCGACGTTGGTAAATGTAACGTCATTGTTGTCGTCGTCGTCCGGATCCTGTGCCATATGCATGTCCGGATCCTGTGCCATAGGGATGTCCGGCAGCGTTGCGGCGTTCTTGCCATGGCTTGGCGCCGGCACGACCGGCGGTCTTGTCTGTGGGGTGTTGTCCCCCGCCCCCAAATGAATCTGGCTCTTCGGCCAAAGCAGGGGCCAGCTTACGCAGGCGCTGAGAGTCATCTCATCATCTTCGTCGGCCACAGCGGGTCGAATCGGAGGTAACAACTCGTCGCAGCCTGGCAGCACTCGAACCAGTTCAACCCTATACAGTGTGGGTGGCATCGGATTACCGTGGAACACGGGATTGCCCGGTTGAACGATTCTGCCCTTGGCGACATCGATCAACTCGCTGCCCACGAAGTGCAGGAGAGTGCATGGAACGTCGGCGGCGCCCTGTGAAAACATGTAGGGCGTCAGGGATGCCCAGTCAAAGGCAAGGAGATGAAGTCATCGGCCGAGAGGCTTAGTTACCGTGATGCCGTCGAGCTCGCCTAATGTCGAGGCACTGCCAATGGCGGGCGTGCAACTGACGGAGGGGCCGCTTGCTGGCGAGGTGCCGGCCGGCGTACACCCGCCGGGTGCATTAAGCTCCAATGCCCGTGCCGGTGCTGGAGACACGAATACCGCCTCCGCCGGAGACACCAATGGCGCCGCATGCACGTTGTGCGAGTTGCTGGCCGTGAAGCTGGGAATCGGGGGCGGCCCCTGTTGGCCGCCCGCAATCCACGTCGTCAGCCCCTGAATCAAGGTAGGCACTATGGCGGTGAGCGTCGTTCCCAGTTGTTGTTGCACTTGCTCTTGGATAATCTCCGGAATCCACGCCACGTGTGCCTTCAGTTCTTGAACCTTGCGCGACTGGCTTTCTGAGCTGGTCTTTCTCTCCTTTCGCCCACCAGCGGTATAGTATGACGACCATTTTGTGGACAAGCCTTTGCCGGCCACACGACCAGCTGACGACGGCTTACTGAGCTTATCCTTGTTTTTCATTACGTTCAACACCCTATTTAGAGTGCTATCCCAAGCAGGGGAGCTCTGAGACGACCCCGCGCTACTGCTTTCAGTCTCCTGTGGAAGGAATGCGAACCATTTAGAAATTTGGCTTCATTAATTAGAATGCAACCATATGGAGCTAATTACGCGGGGGTGTATTCCTTACCAGAACAAGCTCAAGCGCCTTGGTCTTCAGATTCGTGGTAAGCTCATTTGTTACCGGGTCCTCCTTGTACCGGGCCCTGACAAAGTTCCTGGTCTGCTTGTCACGGTATTTCTCGAAGCGGGGCGGTAGGCCTTGCTCGGCACGCTCCGCATCCTCCTTGTCCCATATAGGCTCCGCCACTCTGTAACCGCCGGGACCGAGTTGGTGGATCCCTAAGTTCAACTCCCGCATTTCTTTCCCCCATTGACTATATTCCACAGTTGCGCTGCTCTCGCACTTGATCTTGAACTCCTTGTAGTCATCTTCGCTGATTGAAGGATATTTCGCCTGGATATTCTCATAACTATCACCTTTTTCAATCATTCTCTTCATCGAGCTTCTCCAAGTAGACAGGGACGTGCTCATCCTCGTGAGGGTGGCACTGTTCACTTTATTCCCTGATAGGCGTGTGTTTGCAAAGTCAGCGGGGAACTTTTATCGTTCGTGTAGCTTCGTGAAGAGGAGGCTGCGCAAATTCCCTCGGTCCTTATGCCTTAGGTTCTCGGTGTTGAAATTTTGACATTCGGAGGGTCACCTGCATGGTGGTGCCTATCAGCGCTGTTGAGCTCGCGCGGTGTGGTGAGCTCGCCGGAGATGGACGGGCCCTGCACAGCGGTCGAGACTCAGAGCAGAGGTTGAGGGCAAGAGGAAGAAGAAGAAGAAGGAAGTGGAGGGGAGGGGCTCACCTGCAGTCGAGGGCGTACACGGCGCTGGCCGGCCGCCTTGGACCCGGAGGAAGCCGCGGTCGTGCCGGATCCCTAGGGCTCGGGGCCGGCACAAGACCACGCCGCAGCAGAGCAGAGCGGCGCGTGGACGGCGACGTCGCGTGGCCTGGCTGAGCTGAGGTAGAGGCGGTCGTCGTCTCCTCCTCCTCCTCGTCCTCCTCATGGTCCTCCTCCTCCGGCTCGGGGCGCGGGGGCAGCGGCG
>NC_041386.1:610146109-610146699 GCF_002162155.2 Triticum dicoccoides
GGGGGAGCTGCAGTGGTGGGGAGCGCGGGGGCGGCGGGGGTGGAGTCCGGCGGGGGTCGGGACGGCGGCGTCGTGGGTCGGGGCAGCGGGTGGATCTGGCGAGGGAGAGGGACGAAGGGATCTGGCGAGGGAAAGGGAGGAATTATCTAGGGGGGATTACTAATGGCGCACCCCGGAGCGATGCGCCATTAGTATGGTTTTTTTAGATAGCAATGGCACACCCCCGATCGGTGCGCCATTAGTAATCTTTTTTTAGAGAGCAATGGCGCACCAGCCAGAGGTGCGCCATAAGTAATTTATTATTATTATTTTTTGTTGCATCTAATAATTTTTTAGAAAATGAATATGAATATGAAACAGTAATAATTTTTTATAAAAACAGTAATAATTTTGTAAAAAATATCATCAAATTTTTTATTTGAAAATATTTATGAATATGAAAAATATCATCAAATTTATTATTTGAAAATATCATCAAATTTATCTTTTTTGGAATTTTAGTTGCATTCATTTGTGACTGTGGAGCGGGTCAGGGAAGGTGCGGGGGGTCGGCGGTGGCGGTGGAGCGGGAGAGGGTGCGGGGGGTCGTC
>NC_041386.1:610146969-610201021 GCF_002162155.2 Triticum dicoccoides
GGAGGGTGCAGTGGGTCAGCGGCGGCGGTGGAGCGGGGAAGGGTGCGGGGCGTCGGCGGCGGCGGCTGGTGGAGCGGGGGAGAGGGTGCGGGGGGTGCTCGGCGGCGAGGGGGACCGGATCTGGCGAGGTGGCATAGCGATTGAGATGGAGGGGGATCGAGATCGTGTGTCCATGAAATTTAAAAATATTCATGGGAGACGTAGGATGAAGATGGTCTCTCTCAAACAAACCTGCAACCAAATAACAAAGAGTCTCTTGTGTTCCCAACACACACAATACAATGGTAAATTGTATAGGTGCACTAGTTCGGTGAAGAGATGGTGATACAAGTGCAATATGGATGGTAGATAAATGTATTTGTAATCTGAAATTATAAAAACAGCAAGGTAGCAAGCGATAAAAGTGAGCGTAAACGGTATTGCAATGCGTGAAAACAAGGCCTAAGGTTCATACTTTCACTAGTGCAAGTTCTCTCAATAATAATAACATAGATAGATCATATAACAATCCCTCAACATGCAACAAAGAGTCACTCCAAAGCCACTAATAGCGGAGAACAAACGAAGAGATTATGGTAGGGTACGAAACCACCTCAAAGTTATCCTTTCTGTTCTATCTATTCAAGAGTTCGTAGTAAAATAACATGAAGCTATTCTTTCCTCTCAATCTATCATAGAGTTCATACTAGAATAACACCTTAAGACACAAATCAACCAAAACCCTAATGTCACCTAGATACTCCATTTTCACCTCAAGTATCCGTGGGCATGATTATATGATATGCATCACACAATCTCAGATTCATCTATTCAACCAATACAAAAGTACTTCAAAGAGTGCTCCAAAGTTTCTACCGGAGAGTCAAGAACGTGTGCCAACCCCTATGCATAGGTTCATGGGCGGAACCCGCAAGTTGGGCACAAAAACATACATCAAGTGGCACATGATATCCCATTGTCACCACAGATAAGCACGACAAGACATACATCAAGTGTTCTCATAAAAGACTCAATCCGATAAGATAACTTCAAATGGAAAACCAGATTCATCACAAGAGAGTAGAGGGGGAGAAACATCATAAGATCCAACTACAATAGCAAAGCTTGGGATACATCAAGATTGTGCCATAGAGGGAACACAAGAGAGAACACGAGAGAGAGATCAAACACATAGCTACTGGTACATACCCTCAGCCACGAGGGTGAACTACTCCCTCCTCGTCATGGAGAGCGTCGGGATGATGAAGATGGCCACCGGTGAAGGATCCCCCCTCCGGCAGGGTGCCGGGAAGGGCTCCCGAGAGGTTTCTGGTGGCTACAGAGGCTTGCGGCAGCGGAACTCCCGATCTATCTTCATTTCCGATGTTTTTAGGGTACGTAGGCTTATATAGGCAAAAGAAGTCGGTCGGGGGAGCCTCGAGGGGCCCACGAGAGGGTAGGGCGCGTCTAGGGGGGTGGGTGCACCCCCCTATCTCGTGGCCTCCTCGATGATCCCCTAGCTTGCACTCCAAGTTCCCTGGATCATAATCTTCCCAAAAATCACGCTGCCGAAGGTTTCATTCCGTTTGATATTCCTTTTCTTCGAAATACTGAAACAGGCAATAAAACAGCAATATGGGTTGGGCCTCCGGTTAAAAGGGTAGTCCCAAAAATAATATAAAAGTGTATAATAAAGCTCATAATCATTCAAAAAAGATAATAAAATAGCATGAATACTTCATAAATTATAGATATGTTGGAGACGTATCAGCATCCCCAAACTTAATTCCTGCTCGTCCTCGAGTAGGTAAATGATAAAGAAAGAATTTATGAAGTGTGAATGCTAGAGGTGCACAAGTTTGATCAATGATAATTTCAATCACATTTACTAGCATCATTATATGTCATAACAGTAGTTCATCTCATAAAACTATTCATAACCAAGTAACAAACTATTCACATGTTAAAGCATAGACCATAAACTTTCTTGAAAACTAGCAAAGTTCATTCTTAATCATCAAACAATTACAATTCATCCTATTTTCAGGAAGGGTCTATGCCAGAGCTTTGATTTAGCAAACTTCACACATTCAACTATCATATAGTCTTCTACAATTGCTAACACTCACGCAATACTTGTGGTTATGAAGTTTTAATCAGACACAGAGAAAGATAGGGGCTTATAATGTTGCCTCTAAACGTATTCACCTTTGGGTGATGTCAACAATAATAGTTCATGCTAACGTACATCCAATTGGATATATATATATATATATATATATATATATATATATCAGGATCACCCCAACACAAAGTGCTTGCTAAAGGATAAAATGAAAAAGGGAAAGGTGAAGATCACCTTGACTCTTGCATAAAGTAAAAGACATAAAGTAAAATATAGGTCCTTCGCAGAGGGAAGCAGAGGTTGTCATGCACTTTTAGGGTTGGATACACAAAATCTTAATGCGAAAGAACGTCACTTTATATTGCCCCTTGTATATGGACCATTATTATGCAGTCCATCGCTTTTATTGCTTCCATAACAAGATCGTACAAAGCTTATTTTCTCCGCACTAATAAGTCATGCATATTTAGAGAGCAATTTTTATTGCTTGCACCGATGACAACTTACTTGAAGGATCTTACTCAATCCATAGGTAGGTATGGTGGACTCTCATGGCAAAACTGGGTTTAAGGATATTTGGAAGCACAAGTAGTATCTCTACTTGGTGCTGGGAATTTTGGCTAGCATGAGGGGGAAAGGCAAGCTCAACATGTTTGAATGATCCATGACAATATACTTTAACTGAGATGTGAGAAAACATAACCCATTACGTTGTCTTCCTTGTCCAACATCAACTCTTTAGCATGTCATACTTAATGAGTGCTCACAATTATAAAAGATGTCTGATAATATATTTATATGTGAAATCTCTCTTCCTTCAATATTCTTTCATGAATTGTTTAAATGACCAATATATTGCTTGCTAACCATCAATAAATTTACAACCTCTACTTCTTAGATGTGAAGTCATTACTCCCCATGGGATAAGCAAATGAGACATATATAATTTCAGATTTATGACATTCAACTTATTCAACCATTTACTCATGGGATATAAGTGAAGTGCACGAGTAAATGACAAACTACTCCAAAAAGATATAAGTGAAGATCAATGAGTAGCTAAATAATTATGTAACTATGTGAAGACTCTCTCTCATTAAAGAACTTCAGATCTTGGTATTTTATTCATATAGCAAGCAAAGCAAAACAAAATGACATTGCAAGGATAGCACGACTCATGTGAAGAAGCAAAAACTTAGGTTCAACCGATACTAACCGATAGTTGTTGAAGAAGAAAGGTGGGATGCCTACCGGGGCATCCCCAAGCTTAGATGCTTGAGACTTCTTGAAATATTATATTGGGGTGCCTTGGGCATCCCCAAGCTTAAATTTTTGTGTCTCCTTAATTCCTCTCATATCATGGTTTCTCTTTTTATCAAAAGCTTCATTCACAACAAACTCAACAAGAACTCGTGAGATAGGTTAGTATAAACCAATGCAAAACCATAACACTTTCTACTGTAAAAAATCACTAAAATCATTATTCAACATTGCATACTAAATGCATCTGCATATTTAATACTCCCATCCTCAAATATAATCATCAAACAAGAAAGCATATGCAAACAATGCAAACATAGCAGCAATCTGTCAAAACAGTATAGTCTGTGAAGAATGCAAGATTCATCATACTTACCTAACTCCAAAAATTATAAGAAATTACTATGCTGTATAAGATTTATCAGAGCTCAATATGCAAAAATATTCAACATTATACCATTCTCTGACTTTTCTAGGGAATTTTTCCAACAGCGGTAAACTTTCTGTTTTCAAATAGCAACATGTATACTAGCAAAATAAGCATGGCAAAGGCTATCCTTGACATTTTTATTGAAAATAAATATGCAAAACATTATTCTAAATAACAGCGAGCAAATAACAAAATAAAATGACGCTCCAAGCAAAACACATATCATGTGGCAAATAAAAATATAGCTCCAAGTAAAGTTACCGATGAACGAAGACGAAAGAGGGGATGCCTTCCGGGGCATCCCCAAGCTTAGGCTCTTGGTTGTCCTTGAATATTACCTTGGGGTGCCTTGGGCATCCCCAATCTTAGGCACTTGCCACTCCTTATTCCATAGTCCATCGAATCTTTTACCCAAAACTTGAAAACTTCAACCACACAAAACTCAACACAAAACTCGTAAGCTCCGTTAGTATAAGAAGGAAAACCACCACTGTAAGGTACTGTAATGAACTCATTCTTTAATCATATTGGTGTTAAACTACTGTATTCCAACTTATCTATGGTTCATACCCTTACATACTAGCCATAGATTCATCAAAATAAGCAAACAACAATGAAAACAGAATCTGTCAAAAACAGAACAGTCTGTAGCAATCTGTATGAAACGTATACTTCTGGAAGTCCAAAAATTCTGAAATAAATCGGTGGACCTGAGGAATTTGTATATTAATCATCTGCAAAAAGAATCAACCTAAAAGAACTCTCCAGTAAAAAATGGCAGCTATTCTCATGAGTGCAAAAGTTTCTGTTTTCTACAGCAAGATCATAAAGACTTCACCCAAGTCTTCCCAAAGGCTGTACTTGGCACTTTATTGAAACAAAAGCTAAAAAACATGATTACTACAGTAGCATAATCATGTGGACACACAAAAACAGTAAATGTAAATATTGGGTTGTCTCCCAACAAGCGCTTTTCTTTAATGCCTTTTTAGCTAGGCATGATGATGGCAATGATGCTCACATAAAAGATAAGAACTAAAACATAACGGGAGCATCATGAAGCATATGACTAGCACATTTAAGCCTAGCCCACTTCTTATGCATAGGAATTTTGTGAGCAAACAACTAATGGGAACAATAATCAACTAGCATAGGAAGGTAAAACAAGCAAATCTTCAAGATTTTAAGCACATAGGGAGGAAACTTGATATTATTGCAATTCTTACAAGCATATATTCCTCCCTCATAATAATTTTCAGTAGCATCATGAATGAATTCAACAATATAACTAGCACCTAAATCATTCTTTTCATGACCTGTAAGCATAGAAAATTTACTACTCTCCACATAAGCAAAATTCTTCTCATTCGGAATGGTAGTGGGAGCAAACTCAACAAAATAACTACCATGTGAGGCATAATCCAATTGAAAACTAAAATCACGATGACAAGTCTCATGGTTATGATTATTCTTAATAGCATACAAGTCATCACAATAATCATCATAGATAGAAACTTTGTTCTCATAATCAATTGGAACCTCTTCCGAAATAGTGGAATCATCACTAAATAAAGTTGACACTCTTCCAAATCCACTTTCATATTCATCACAATAAGATTCAATATCCTCCAAAATAGTGGGATCAATACTACCTAAAGTTGACACTCTTCCAAACCCACTTTCATCAATATAATCATCATAAATAGGGGGCATGCTTTCATCATAATAAATATTCTCATCAAAACTTGGGGGACAAAAAATATCATATTCATCAAACATAGCTTCCCCAAGCTTGTGGCTTTGCATATCATTAGCATCATGGATATTCAAAGAGTTCATACTAACAACATTGCAATCATGCTCATCATTCAAAGATTTAGTGCAAAACATTATATAGATTTATTTTTCTAGCACTTGAGCACAATTTTCCTTTCCATCGTACTCACGAAAGATATTAAAAAGATGAAGTGTATGAGACAAACTCAATTCCTTTTTTTGTAGTTTTTTAATAAACTAACTAGTGATAAAACAAGAAACAAAAAGATTCAATTGCAAGATCTAAAGATATACCTTCAAGCACTCACCTCCCCGGCAATGATGCCAGAAAAGAGTTTGATGTCTACTACACAACCTTCTTCTTGTAGACGTTGTTGGGCCTGCAAGTGCACAGGTTTGTAGGACAGTAGCAAATTTCCCTCAAGTGGATGACCTAAGGTTTATCAATCTGTGGGAGGCGTAGGATGAAGATGGTCTCTGTCAAAAAACCCTGCAACCAAATAACAAAGAGTCTCTTGTGTACCCAACACACCCAATACAATGGTAAATTGTATAGGTGCACTAGTTCGGCGAAGAGATGGTGATACAAGTGCAATATTGATGGCAGATAAATGTATTTGTAATCTGAAATTATAAAAACAGCAAGGTAGCAAGCGATAAAAGTGAGCATAAATGGTATTGCAATGCGTGAAAACAAGGCCTAAGGTTCATACTTTCACTAGTGCAAGTTCTCTCAACAATAATAACATAGATAGATCATATAACAATCCCTCAACATGCAACAAAGAGTAACTCCAAAGCCACTAATAGCGGAGAACAAACGAAGAGATTATGGTAGGGTACGAAACCACCTCAAAGTTATCCTTTCTGTTCTATCTATTCAAGAGTTCGTAGTAAAATAACATGAAGCTATTCTTTCTGCTCAATCTATCATAGAGTTCATACTAGAATAACACCTTAAGACACAAATCAACCAAAACCTAATGTCACCTAGATACTCCATTGTCACCTCAAGTATCCGTGGGCATGATTATACGATATGCATCACACAATCTCAGATTCATCTATTCAACCAACACAAAAGTACTTCAAAGAGTGCCACAAAGTTTCTACCGGAGAGTCAAGAACGTGTGTCAACCCCTATGCATAGGTTCATGGGCGGAACCCGCAAGTTGGGCACAAAAACATACATCAAGTGGCACATGATATCCCATTGTCACCACAGATAAGCACGGCAAGACATACATCAAGTGTTCTCATAAAAGACTCAATCCGATAAGATAACTTCAAAGGGAAAACTCGATTCATCACAAGAGAGTAGAGGGGGAGAAACATCATAAGATCCAACTACAATAGCAAAGCTCGGGATACATCAAGATTGTGCCATAGAGGGAACACAAGAGAGAACACGAGAGAGAGATCAAACACATAGCTACTGGTACATACCCTCAGCCCCGAGGGTGAACTACTCCCTCCTTGTCATGGAGAGCGCTGGGATGATGAAGATGGCCACCGGTGAAGGATCCCCCCTCCGACAGGGTGCCGGGAAGGGCTCCCGAGAGGTTTCTGGTGGCTACAGAGGCTTGCGGCGGCGGAACTCCCGATCTATCTTCATTTCCGATGTTTTTAGGGTACGTAGGCTTATATAGGTGAAAGAAGTCGGTCGGGGGAGCATCGAGGGGCCCACGAGAGGGTAGGGCACGCCCACGGGGGTGGGCGCGCCTCCCTATCTCGTGGCCTCCTCGATGATCCCCTGGCTTGCACTCCAAGTTCCCTGGATCATAATCTTTCCAAAAATCACGCCGCCGAAGGTTTCATTCCGTTTGGACTCCGTTTGATACTCCTTTTCTTAGAAATACTGAAACAGGCAATAAAAAAGCAATATGGGCTGGGCCTCCGGTTAATATGTTAGTCCCAAAAGTAATATAAAAGTGTATAATAAAGCCCATAATCATTCAAAACAGATAATAAAATAGCATGAATGCTTCATAAATTATAGATATGTTGGAGACGTATCAACGCACCATAACGTCGAAGAATGCGGGCGGGAAGTACATCTCAAGCTCGCATAGTATCACCACGATCTCTTCTTGTAGCCTTCTGAGTTGCCTCACGCCAACCGACTTCCGAGAGATGACATCGAAAAAGTTGCATAGGCCAAATAGCGTTTCACGGACGTGAGCGTCCATGATCCCAGGGATTGCAACTGGAAGTATTGGCGTCATCAGCACGTGACAGTCTTGAGACTTCATCCCGCTGAACTTCTGCTTCACTGGGTCTAGGTATCTGCTTATCTTCCCCGCGTAACCATAAGGAAGTTTTACTCCTATGAGGCAGGTGAAAAACTGATCGATCTCCTCCTGACTTAGCGTGAAGCACGCGGGAGGGAAGTCCTTTCCGGTCTTCTTGGCCTTTTGCCTTTGCGACGACTTTCCGTGTCCTGCTTCGCCTGATCATCATCATCATTAGCGTGAAGCTCCTCCCTGATGCCCATTGATTTCAAGTCTGTCCTTGCTTTCAGCCCATCTTTGGTCCTCTCTGGCATGTTGAGCAGGGTACCAAGCAGACTCTCACACACGTTCTTCGTGATATGCATGACATCAAGGCTGTGAGGCACACGGTGAATCTTCCAGTACGGCAAGTCCCAGAAAACAGACCTTGTTTTCCATACCTTCAGCAGCGGCTCTGGCACCTTTCGCTTCTTTCACGGCTTTGGCGCCTTTTGCTTCTTTCCCGGCAGTGGGCAATCTTTCCAATTTTCAACAGCTCGTCTATTTCCTTGCCGCTCCTCGTAAGCGGGCGTCTTCGGGGTTCAGTTTCACCATCGAACAGATCCTTGCGTTTCCTCCATGTGGCATTGTCGCGAAGCCACCTTCGATGTCCCATGAACACGGTTTTCGAAGACCCGGGATCTCTATCTAGCTGGCGATAAGTTGTGTCATCCATGCACCTAACGCATCCAGAAAATCCATGGACCACCTGCCCCGCGACATATCCGTAATCGAGATAGTCGTGCACCGTCGTGAGCAGTGCGGCTCTCATAGGGAAATATTCTTTCTCTGCGGCGTCCCACGTATTGGATGGCGTTTTCCACAGCGTGTCTAGCTCCTCTTTCAGCAGCCCCAGATACAGATTGATGTCGTTCCCTGGTTGTTTCAGCCCTTCAATTAACATACTCATGTCAATGTATTTCCTCTTCATGCACAACCAGGGGGAAGGTTGTACATCCACACAAACACAGGCCAGGTGCTATGTGTGCTTCTCTGGCTGCCAAACGGATTGACTCCATCGGTGCTCGCGCCCAGCACGATGTTCCTTGGATCCTTCCCAAATTCTGGGTGTTCGAAGTTCAATGCTTGCCACTGGCTCCCATCCCTAGGGTGACTCAGCATCTTGTCTTTTTTATTTATCTCCGGATCATTTGCGTCATCTTCTTGCTTCTTCTCCTCCCTATCCGTGTGCCAACGCAGGAGCTTTGCTACCTTAGGGTCCGTGAAATACCGCTGCAGACGAGGAGTGATCGGAAAGTACCACACCACTTTTCGAGGAGCTTTCTTCATCTTCTTGTATCGAGTGACGCTGCACACCGGACATATGGTAGACTCCGCGTGCTCGTCCCGATAAATGGTGCAATTGTTCATGCACACATGGTATTTCACGTGTGGTAAATCCAGAGGACACACGATTTTCTTCGCCTCCTCGAAACTGGTCAGGCACTTGTTCCCCTTGGGAAGACGTTCGCGCCAGAATGACATGTTCTCGTCGAAGCATGTGTCGGTCATTTTGTGTTTTTACCTTCATCTCCAGAGCCATGAGCGGTACTTTCAGGCGGGTATCCTCGGGCCTGCATCCTTCATACAATGGAGTAACCGCGTCTATCTCCAGTTGATCCAGCTTGGCTTTCTCTCGGGCGGCAGCTCTTGCGTTATCCGTCTTCTTGATAAGCAGCTCTTGAATATGAGGGTCCTGCACCCAGCCCATGGATGGTCCATCGTCGTCTGCTCCAGCATCTTCATCTTCATGATCATGCCCTTCGTCTGCTCCGGCATCTTCCTCATCATCATGTCCGACATCTTCTACATGATGACTGTGTACAGCATCACCATCGTGATCATGTCCTGGAGATTCTTCGTCTTCTTGCCCGCCCTCGCCGCGGTTGTCTTGCTGCCCTTCCTTAATTCTTGCCCGCCCCTCATGAACGACTTCATAATCATCTTCATCACCTTGCCACCAATAGCCATCCATGAAACCACGCAAGAGCAGGTGGTCCCGCACCTGTACGGAATCCGGGTCCATAAGGCTCCTCAGCTTGCATCTTCGACACGGACATATTATCTCCGTCTCGTTCTTTTGAAGCATCTCGGCCTTCGCGGAGCTCAAAAACCTATTCATGATGCCTTCGGTCATTGTGCGGACCATGGTCGCCTGCGGGGTAGAGAAAAACGATATTTTAGAACCAAGAAAAATTTGGCATGACTTTGCCTAAAAATAGGACCAAAAAGAATACATAGTGCCAAAATTCTGGCCGAAACGGAAATGAATCAACATTATGGCAAAATATTGGCAACTATCGCATTTCAAATACCGGTACCTGCAAACACAAACATATATGCAACACCACAAACATATGCAACACCACAAACATACATAGATCTAGCTAGGCCATAAAAAGTGCATGTGCACATTGTTGGACGGAGAAAAAAAAGTAGATCTACAACATAAAGATAGTTTTCCCCTTACTTACCTATCAAAAAAAGGTAATTTAACCACTTAATTTGGATGAATCTATAGTGCAAATGAGGTGAGGAGGAGGAGGCAGCCGAGACAAGCTTGGAGAAGGAGGTGGAGAGAATGAAGTGGGGAAAGTGAGTGTGTAGGTGTGGTTGTCCAAAATATCTAGCAGGTCCCAGGTTACTAATGGCGCACCACCTACAAATGCGCCATTAGTAACCCTGGTTACTAATGGCGCACCAGCTGGTGGTGCGCCATTAGTAGTTTTGCAAAAACAAATTATAGTAGTGGCGCACTCTTTGGCTGGTGCACCATTACTAGTTTAACTAGTAATGGCGCACTGAAACCTGATGCGCCATTAGTATTTTTGGGAAAATAATAAAAAAAAATTGTTACTAGTGGTGCACCGTACGTGTCTGGTGCGACATTAGTGTCTATCACACTAATGGCGCACCGACACATGGTGCGCCACTGCTATATAGCAGTGGCGCACCACATGTCTGGTGCGCCATTAGAGGCCATATCATCTATAGCCCTTTTCCTAGTAGTGTAGGCGTCATGTTCTGAGCACCCAAGAGTAATTGTGGCGTGCCGGTGATCAAGTCTGTGAAGGTTTTGGAAATCTATCTTAAAGACTTATCACGAGTGAATGGGCAAAGTCTGTTGTGACCTTAACTCAAGAGGAATATGGTGAAGACTTAGTGTCTTCGAAGTTTAATCTCAGCCGCCTCAATGAGACGTACAATTGATACAACAACTGGAATTGGTCTACCAAATCATCATGTCATCACCGAGCCTACCTGGTTGTAAATTCCTCAACCATGTACTTTCTATTATTCATCTGCTGAAAAATATGTGATCTACATTCTGAAGAATTTGAACTGAAGACTTTCATCAGAGTTTGACAAATTTCTAAAAATCTCCCGTTCATCAGGCATATTTCCGCATGGATAATTTTCCTCTGTGAACTCCAAACTGCCCCACAGCTTGACCACCATCCACGTGAACTCTTCCGGCGACAAAGACTCATGCATACTAAACAACCAGTCCTTTGTTTTTTTCATGTTTTCTAAACATATGCTCAACCATGAGTTCTGAAGAAAGTGCCCATATACTCCTGGCCATATTACAACTCAACCATGCATGCCCCCATGTGTCCTCATGCCGCACAATGAGAGATGGTCGTTGTCGCCATGTGTTCTATGGTGAAGAAGCTCTCTCGTCAGCAAGGAGGGTTGAGCCAGACACCGCTGGAGCACCTTAATTTGGCTGGGATGATGGTATTCCAAAGGGACGACCACCTGCTGGGCTATGTCGCACTATCTAATGATCTTTCCCGTACTTTGAGCCAATTCTCATCGCTTACCTTTGTCTTAACTATCATATTATATGCCAAACTCATCGAAATATGCCTTTTCGGTCTACCAAGCCCAGCGTTTACATGTCGTGTGCACAAGGGGATTTGTAAGATTGCTTCATCATTAAAGGGAAGAAAAACCGGCCGGACCAACTCATATCGCCAAGTAGCTGAGGTGTCGTCGATGAGTTTCGATACAAGTTGTGGCGGGTGTTGAATCAAAGAAGATAACGGCCTCATTATGTTGTCCCTGCGAATGTAATTTTGTGGCCCAATGTTTGTCGGTGCTCTGTCTCCAATCCTTGTAATCCATGGGCCAAAATGTCTCTCCCATCTGAAATTAATCTCTAGATTTGAGAGGGATGTGAGCCCAATTCTGCCTCAAATAGTGATGCTTTTGGGAAATATGCTGCTTTTAGGATTCTAGCACTAAGAAAAAAAGTTTCTTGCCACATTCGACATGCTTGGCAGAGAGAAAGTGCCAAATTAAAAATCTCCATACCACGAAAACCAAGGCCTCTCTTTTTTTTGGAAGCGTCATAATGTCCCACGACACCCAGCAAGGCCATTGTGCTACTCGGGCAATCCTATATATCGCTTGTGGCCATATGGAGAATAGCATCACTTCAAGTGACGGTATAGTGGGCCGGCCCTACAGTGTTAGGTTCATTTTTTTCCTTATTTTTTTAGTTTGTTTACATTTCGAAAAATGTTATAAATTTCAAGAAATAATTTACTGAAAACATCCATCACACATTTAAAAATGTTATCACAATGTATTAAAATGTTTGTGCAACTTTTAAAAATGTCCCATCATACCACACACCTTGCAGAAGAAAGGGATCTTCTCATACTTTACCACCTGCATGCGTGTACCTTCACCCGTCACAGTGAGAGGTGTGAAACGGGTCAAAGGTTTTTGCTGTTAGAACCCTTGCCCTGACTCTCACATAGTCACCCTCATAGTACAATTTTGGCTGGAGCTGCACCTCCCTCACCTTCCCAATCCTGCGCGCTAACTGGTCCACCACCGATTCTTGACGGTACACTACCGGCACCTTGTGAATTTGAGCCCAAACATACAGTCCGTCCAACACAATTTTATCCGGATCTGTTTTCCCGTCATAATCCTCTATCACCACTGCCAAACCTCTAAACAACCATGGCCCTCCATGGACCACTCTTTTCCAATCTCCAAGGCAAAACATCTGGAAGATGAACAAATTTTCCCCAGCCTCTCGGAATTTCGGGGTCTGCGCGAGGCCCCATATGAATTTCATATTTGCAAAGAACGCCGTCGAACTAAAGGGTCGATCAGTGTTAACCCTAGCTATTGCCATCCACTTCGTCCCCGCCTCAAAGGATCTTGCCTCATCCTCCCCGATGACCACTTCATCGAGTTCTTCGTCCATCAGCTCCATGTTCTTGAGCATCTCTTCCAGGTCGACCTCCTCCCGTGATCCCGATGTAGTGCTTGACGCCGCCATGGGAGACAGGACCGTACCCTTCAACTCCGCCCCAAGAACTCCTTCCTCGTTCTCCCTCGACGCCTGCACGCGAGCACCGATTCGGTATATAGTGTAGAGATTGGATCTCACGCGCGTCTAAACGAGTCGACGGCGGAGCACTCTAAACCCTAATCGAGAGGGTAGAATAACATCGAGTGGTCTTCAGGAATTAGTGGAACCGAGCTTTGGTGGACCGATCGATCGGTTCGGTACTCGATTATGTACCGAAGAGACCGAAGTGGGCTCTGGCCTGCCACATTTTTTTAGGCAAAACACAGGCTTTCTTAAACCGTAACAACAATGTTTATAGGTACATTCAGAGGATCATAAGGGAGATCCAGCCAAACATGACGACCAAAACCTAAAGAGGAAGCGTGTGTTGCTAAATTGTGGGCTTCAAAATTGAAGTCTCTCCGTTTGTGAGTGATAAGACATCTGGTAAAATGGCCCATCCTTCCTTGTATCTCCCGCACAATTGCACCGTTAGCAGCACTCAAACCTCGATCAATGTCAGTCACTAATGTTTGGCAATCTGATGCAATAGTAATGCTTGCAAGGTTCAGGTCAGCAGGGAGGGCTAAGCCCTCCCTACAAGCCAATGCTTCAATGACGGTTGGATCATTAATGTTCCCCAAAACGAGGGCTGAAGCTCCAACGTATCTGCCTGATGCATCTCGGCAGAAAGCCACTGCTGCTGCTGTTTCGCCCCCACGGGAGAAAGCTATCGAACAGGTTGCGGGCGTCGAAGAAGGAGACGGCCGGCGAGGGGAGACGCGGCGCCCACAAACCAGCTAGCTGCACGGCCGGCGTCCAACGAGTGTGACGGCGTCCGACGAGCGTGCCGGTCGTATGTGGCGGGGGCGGCGAGGCGTCTTCTTGGTCGTGGGTGGCTGTGCGGTAGGGGA
This sequence comes from Triticum dicoccoides, assembly GCF_002162155.2. Classification (NCBI taxonomy): domain Eukaryota; kingdom Viridiplantae; phylum Streptophyta; class Magnoliopsida; order Poales; family Poaceae; genus Triticum; species Triticum dicoccoides. The sequence continues at coordinate 610,161,041 of NC_041386.1, forward strand.
AGCGGCGGCGGGAACTAGTTTGCTCCCCGGCGGCGGCCGGCGACTGGGGACAGGGGCAGCGTTGTTGGGAGGATGTGGGGGCGGCGGCAGCTGGAAGAGTCGCCGCAAAATGGGCGGCGGCCTCGGTGACGGAGGAGGCGGGGACGAGGGTTGCTTGTTGGCCGGGGGGAGGCCAATGTGCCACAGACCAGCGAGCCCGGGGACAGAAGTAGGCGACCGCGTGCGCGTCCGTCGCGTGTCCGCGCCGACGCAAATCAGGCTAAAAATGGGCCAGGAATGGGTCGCCCGCGGACGAAAAACAGACGCGCGTCCGTTTGGGTCGGCGCGTTGGGCGCCTTTTTTGTCCGCGCCGACCCAAACGAACGACCGCGGATGAAATGGGTCGCCCCATTAAAGTTGCTCTAACATATGTATCTCACCTTACGAGCATCTACAACGGTAATCATCTAATTTGGACCACTAAACGCCCGCGGACGCGTCCCTTTGAGCCCACATTTGTCTGTTTTCACATCCACGCATCTCAAATTGACCTCCTCATATTCAGGCATTTCGTCAAGCAGGTTGTGTGCGACACAACTAGAGCACGCGACAACAACAAACATGCCGATGGCCGGCTCTCCAGCTTGCAACCAGCAGTGGCAGTGGTGGTGGCAAGCTCCGGTGACGAGCTCCGCACGCTGGAACGCTAGGCACCCACGCACATGCGGCGACGGCGCGGACAACACGCATGGCTGCACATATGGACGCGCGGCTGCACGCACACATGCCACGGACGTGAGCAGCCTTGGCCAGCTCGTGGTCAGCTTGCTCAGGTGACGCCGCGGGCGCGCGAGCTCCGGCCAGAGAACGGACGTGGGCGCGAGCTCCTGCCGTGGGTGCGAGCTACGGACACGGGCGTGCAAGCTCCAGCTCGGAGCGGCCGTGGGCGTGAGAATAGCCTTGGTCACGGACGCAAGCAGCCTCGGTCACCTCGTGCAGGCGGCACGCGAGCTCCGGCCGCCGGGCACGACCACCGGTCGCGGGCTGCCGAGCTCTGTCCTGGGAGCGGCTGCGGGTACGGCAAGGCGAGCACCGGCCATTGGCGCGAGGAGAAAGATCAAAGAAAAAGTGCGGATGACATGTTGGCCTGTGGGCTAGCTACAATAGTGTCCGGGCATGACCGCGCAGTCTCATATTGTCGTCACAAGGTACATCGATAAATCCGGACGTTTAAGGTTAAAATAAAGAGTCTGGTTGGGTTAATTTTTTTACCAAGCACTAACCAAACAGACGTTTCGAACATTTTTTCATATACACATGCATACACTCACCCCTATGAACGCATACACGCACACCCTACCCCTATGAGCACCTTCGAAAAACTGAATGTACATCGCCGGAAATACTGAAATAAATCCAGGAATAAATGTGAGCATCAAGATTTGAACCCTGGTGGGCTAGGATACCATATTTCCTCTAATCATCCAACCATAGGTTGGTTCGCTGGACGTTTCAAACATTGAAAAAGGAAATAGAGGATCGGGTGTAGATGCTCTAATTCCTCAATTTATCCTTTCATATTCGTGAGATCCCTTCCCCGCCCAGGTTGTCATCTAGGAGTACATCACTACATGCGTGTATTCACCGGTGAAAATGTTTACTGACATAGATTAAGGCCTTCTTTGGTTTAGAAGAATCTTATAGGAATTTCATAGATATGTTTTTTATAAGAAAAATTCCTTTAGAGAGGAATGGAATTCTATCTCTATGGAGAAATTCTTTCTATCCTTCACATTTTATAGGGAAATAAACATTAGGCTAGATTCAATAGAGAAAATCCTATAATGTGAATCAAAGGTAATCTCCTTTCCTATCCCTACTCATAGGATTTGAGATCCATGTCATCTCATTTTCTATGACTTTACTATAATGTGAATCAAAGGGAATCTTCTTTCCTATTCCTACTCATAGGATTTGAGATCCATGTCATCTCATTTTCTATGACTTTACTATTTCTACGATTTTCCTATCTAAATGAGGCCTAAGTGATGCACCATTCACACCGTATAGTTGCATTGCTCGTTATTATGTACTGTGTGAGCTACTACCAAGACACTTGGAGGCTTGGAGCTTCAAACCCTATATCTTGCCTATAGCGATACGGAAGAAGCTCTTGCCAGAAGCATCCACAGTAACGGGCGGTCCCATTAATGCACAATAAAACAAGAGAAATGGAGACATGGTGATGGGTAGCGCTGCTGGCCACTCAGAGACAGTTGGGTTCATGGTAAAGAGCCGGTTTTTCAACTGGTGTTTTCAAGTTTTTTTCTTTATTTTTCATCGATTTTCTTCCTTTTTTCTCTATTTTTTTTCTTCGTTTCTTTCTTGGTTTTCATTACTTTTTTCTTTCTTTGGTTCTGTTTGTTCGTTTCTTGTTTTTCATCTTTTTCACTGTTCCCTTTCTTTTCATTGGTTTATATGTTTTTGGTTTTCTTTTTTATTGGTTTTTTTTGTGTTCTTTTGTCGATTTTCATCGGTTTCTATTATGTTCAAAACATTTTAACTATTTTTAGCATGCATTTAATATTTTTTGTATACATCAGAAATATTTCTTATATACACATCTAACATTTTGAAATACATGATTAACATTTTTTGTTGTCTATGTTTTCATACACATTGTACATTTTTTATATATTTAATACATTTTTAATAGATGTTTAACATTTTTCAACAATGCATGCCTCCATGCCGTAGAATGGGCAGATGGCAATGGTCACCATGTTTCTATGGTGAAGAAGCTCTCCCGTCAGCACGTACGTATAGTCTCCACAAATTCAAGTTATACCCACTTTACTTTAATTGATCTAGTCGCTACTGCCCCCCTGCATGTCGTCTGACACGACCAAAACGAAACTTTACACCCCCTAGCAGCCCCCTGTCGGCATCGAAAACGGATGGAAGTGCGCGTGCAACTTGGATTTGGTTCTCTCGCGAAAATCGCGGTTTAGATCCTATTTCAATTGGAACTTTCCGCGTCGATCCTTTTTTATTACAAAAAACTCCGTTAGTTCGGTTAACCCTCTTATATCGAGGGTAAAGACCCTAGTGTAGAAAATATCTATGAGTGTTGAGCCAGCCTCCACAGGAACACTTTAATTTTGGCTGGGATTCTGATATTCCAAACGGATAACCACCCGCTTGACTATGTCGCACTATCTGATAATCCTTCCCCTCATTGGAGCCAATTCTCCCTGCTTATCTTCATCTTGACTACCATAGTATATGCAGAACCGACCGGGAATAAGCCCTTTCAGTCTGCACTCCAAGCCCGAAAAATTGTCTACCTTTCGTGTGCATAAGGGAGTTGTAAAATTGCCTCAGCATCAAAGGGGAGAACAACCGAGCGGACGAACTCCTGTCGTCAAGTAGCTGAGGTGTTGTCAATGAGTTCCAATACAAGTTGCAGCGGGTGTTGAATCAAAGAAGATAACAACCTTGTCATGTTGTCCCTAGGAATCTAGTTTTTGTGTCCAAATGTTTGTCAATGCTCTGTCTCCAATCCTTCTAATAACTCCCTGGGCCAAAATGTCTCTCTCATTTAAAATTGCTCTCCAGATTTGAGAGGGATGTGTTCTGCCTCAAACAGTGATGCTTCCGGGAAATATGCTGCTTTTAGGATTCTGGTACTAAGAGAAAAAAGTTATTGCAACATCCGACATGCTTGGCGAGAGAGAAAGTGCCAAATTACAAATCTCCATATCATGAAAACCAAGGCCGCACAGTTTTTTGGAAGCGTCATAACGTCCACGGCACCCAGCAAGGTCGCCGTGCTGCTGGGGCAATCCTATATATTGCTTATAGCGATATGGAGAATAGCATCGCTTCAAGCGAGTGTACAATGGACCGGCCCTAGTAGTGTTAGCTCCATTTTTACCTTTGATTACATTTCTAAATATTATAAAGAAATTATTATATATTTCAAGAAATAATTTACTGAAAACATTCATCATATATTTAAAATGTTATCACAGTGTCTAAAAATGTTTGCAAAACTTTTAAAAATGTTGATAGTATTAAAAAATGTTTGTGACATTGTTTAAAAATGTTTATGCATTTCAAAATATGTTCAGGAAATATTTAGAAAATGTTTATACAATATGAGAAAATGTCCATGTAGTTTAAAAATACAATTGTAACATTCAAAATCAATGTGTGCAACATTTACAAAAATGTTCACGCATTTAAAAAATATGTTTATATATTTTTGAAAATGTTTATACAATGTAAAAAACTGCTCAACATGTATTTGATTTTTTAAATATGTACTCTGAAAAAGGTTCAAAACATGCATTTGAATGAATGCACATCATGTATTTGAAAAATGTTCAATGCATATAAAAAACAATCTTCCACAAGTATATGAAAAATGCATCGTGTGTATTGAAAAAAAGTAGATATGCATTCAAAAAGAAAATAAAAAATCAGAGAAAACCCGTGAAGAACGAAGAATTACTACCAACGAACAGAACCGAAGAAACAAACTAAAAACTGAAAAGAAAAGCCTGAAGAAAGCCGACATAAAACCAGTGGAAAATTGAAATAGAGCCATGTGACTGGGCCGGCCCACTAGGGGGACTCCTTGAGGTGCCGTTGTGTTACATGTCCCAGTAGTCGACGTACAGCTACTAGCACCGATCGCTCGATTTTGTTTTGAAGAAGGACAAAAAGAGGAAAAGGCTGGGCCACTTAGCGGGTAACCTGTATGTTACTACATGCGTATCCCTCATCTCTCGTGAATATCCCCTCTAGTTAGGGTTCCTACTACTCGCGGCGGCGCCAGCCGAACGTCGAGATCGTACATCCCCTGTCGTCATCCTCCATCCTTCTCGCTGGTTCATTGCTTGGGGGACTTCTCCTTGAGGGTTTTCCGGCCGCGATCACGGGTTTGGATGTGAGAGGCGTTCTAGGGTTCCAACAGCCCGATCGTTTTCTTCACCGGGTTAGGGTTTTTCAGAGATGGCAGACAAAGCTTCGGGGTCTAAGACAGTGGACTCGGAGGGTGTGGCAGAGATGATGGAGATGCTTGGTCTCCAAGAGGCAGATCTGGATGACGTAGTTTTTGAGGATCCAGAAGCACCCCCACCAGATTCGATCAGATGGATGGCGCTGGCTCGGGTTCATACGGAGAAAGCCTAAAGCCAGTATTGGTTTTTCAAGACGATGAGAGCGGCGTGGGATCTGGCCCAAGAGGTAAAGGTTAGACCGCTCGAAGACAATCTATACACCATGCAATTCTCATGTTTGGGCGATTGGGAGAGAGTCATGCAAGAAGGACCATGGAATTTCAAGGGTTTGCGGTGATTATTTCACCTAATGACGGATTCACAAAACCGTCTCAAATCAAGCTTGATACTCTCGAGACCTGGGATCAGATTCATGATCTTCCTGATGGTTTCTGCCCCATGCTAAAGGCGTTGGCAGGGAAGATTGGTGAAGTTGTGTTTGTGGAACCAAAGTCCCACGATTTTGAAGGAAACTTTTACAGGGTTCGGGTCAAGGTTGATGTTCACAAACCTCTGAAGAATGCTATATCAGTTGTTAAAGAGAACAAGAGACAATTATTTCTTGTGAAGTACGAACGCCTCCCTGACTGGTGTGCCGTATGTGGCCATCTTGGTCACCAATTTAAGGAGCATGGGGATGGGATTCACCCCCCACACCCCCACCCCCGAAGGCCCTAGTTTTTAAGGAACTAAGAGCAAGCTGGTTCCGTGGTGCAGGAAGGGGGCTAGGAGAAGGGCGCGCCCGTAGAGGCGGCTTTGGAGGGGGAGCTTCAAGGGGTGGAGCAGGAGTTAGTGTTGGTAGGGGCATGTCCCAGCAGCCCAAGCAACATGCAGGAGGTGAGGACGTGGATGCTTTCATGGAGGATGCTGAATCAGTCAGGAAGAGAGCATCGGAGACAGGCAATACAGATGACAAAAATACACCTAAAGGAGCGTCAGCCAACAAGCTTTTGCTTCCGGCACCTCCTATCATTCCTCCAAGTCCATCATCTCGACAGGAGCAGAAGAGAGCCAAGGTTGCCCTTACTGATAAGGGCCTGCCAAAGAAGAACTACAGCGACAAGACCAATGATGCGCCCATCACGGAGACCCCGAGCGGCCTCCGCGGGGCACAATGAGTATATTGTGTTGGAACTGTCGTGGGGTGGGTGGACCCGCGATAGTTCGTGAGCTTTGCAACCTTGGAAAGCAATTTACCCCGGTAGTACTTTGTATAGTAGAAACACAACTAGACAGAGTACGTGTCGAGAATTTGAAGACTTCTCTTTGTTATGATAATAGTTATGCTGTAAGCAGTTCTGGTAGAAGTGGAGGCTTAGGCTTGTTTTGGAATAATGAAATAAAGCTGAAAATTCAGGGTTACTCTAGGTATCATATTGATGCACTGATTGATGAAACGGGACCAAGCCCGTGGAGGTTAACTTGTGTTTATGGAGAAGCACGGGTGGCAGCAAGGCAAAACACATGGGACACTATTCGGGGTATAGCTGGATCTTCTCCTCTCCCATGGCTGTTGATAGGAGACTTCAACAAGGTTTTGCATGCAAGGGAACATGATGGAGTTGGGTAGAGAAGCCAAAGCCAGATAGCAGCTTTCAGATCAGTTGTGGATGACTGTCCTCTGCTCGATCTAGGGCATACAGGAATTCCATGGACCTTTGAGCATAGAGTTACTGGTGGTTCATATACGCGAATTAGACTCGATAGAGCACTCGCTTGCAGTGCATGGACAACACAGTTCCCATGGGCGCGGGTGGATCACCTTACGGCGGGCTCATCAGATCATGTGCCCATTGTTTTGCATCCATATGGAGAAGTGGAGGGGAGACAGCGACAGCACACCTTTCGGTATGAAACAATGTGGGAATCCCACGACCAACTGCATACAAAGGTCGCAGATGATTGGGGGGGGCCTGCTGCTCAGTGGCGGATATTAAAGGAAAGTTGGCGGCCATGGCCTTGTCGTTATCTGCATGGGACAAAACCACATTCGGTAGTGTGCGCAAGCAGATCAGGACCCTAAAACGTGAGACGGAAATATTGCAGAATGTGCCAGGGAGGGTTGGCCCCTCTCACAGAGAACTAAAAATCAAGGAGAACCTTATTGAGCTCTATCACAGAGAAGAACTGATGTGGAGGCAGCATGCTAGAGTTGAATGGCTTCGGGCGGGTGACAAGAATACACGGTTCTTTCACTTAAGGGCGAGTATGCGCAGAAGGAAAAACTTGACCAAGTTGCCTGTGCAAGAGGACGACAACTCTACGGAGGACGTACAAACAATGAAGGACTTGGTTAACTCCTTCTACAGTAACCTTTACACGTCGGAGGGGGTCCATGATATGGACGAGGTGCTCAATGCCGTACCAGCAAAGGTAACCGCCCAGATGAATGAACAGCTGAATGCACCTTACACTGCCGACGAGGTAAAGGTCGCGTTATTTCAAATTGCACCGATGAAGGCTCCTGTACCCGATGGTTTCCCGCTCATTTTTTCAGCATCATTGGGAGGTATGTGGTGAAGAGGTAGCCAAAGTGGTACTACGTATTGTCTCGGGTACGGAGAGTGCAAAGGAGATCAACAATACAGTGCTAGTTCTAATCCCGAAGGTAAAAAATCCAACTTTTCCTACACAATTCCGTCCAATCAGTTTGTGTAATGTGTTGTATAAGGTTGCTTCAAAAGTGATAGCTAATCGCTTAAAGCTAATATTGCCGGAGATCATCTCCGAGGAGCAGTCGGCTTTCGTCCCAGTTAGATTAATTACGGATAACATCATTGCTGCTTATGAATGCCTTCATTTTATGAAGAGAAACAAAGCTCAGATTCACAGGTCTTATGCATTAAAATTGGATATGATGAAGGCCTATGATCGTGTCGAGTGGGACTATCTCAGAGCAATTATGTTGAAGCTTGGTTTCACTCAGAATTGGGTGGATATTGTCATGGGGATGGTGTCATCCGTCTCCTTCTCGGTTATGTTTAATGGAGAAAAATTGGAAGAGTTTAATCCTACGCGTGGTATCCGTCAAGGGGATCCTATTCCACCCTATTTGTTTTTGCTGGCAGCAGAGGGCCTTTCGTGCCTCTTAAAAACTCGTGTTCAGTCATCTAATCTCGGAGGGATTAAAGTGGCTTCAACGGCTCCGCCGATAAACCACTTGTTGTTTGCAGATGGCAGCCTGTTGTTTTCTAAAGCAAATTCGGAAGGGGCGAAAGAAGTTTCTCTCTTATTGGAGACCTATGCTAGGGCTTCTGGTCAAAGAGTAAACAGAGATAAATGATGACCCACAAGTGTAGGGGATCAACTGTAGTCCTTTCGATAAGTAAGAGTGTCGAACCCAACGAGGAGCAGAAGGAAATGATAAGCGGTTTTCAGTAAGGTTTTCTCTGCAAGCACTGAAATTGTAGGTGATAGATAGTTTTGTGATAAGATAAATGGTAACAAGTAACAAGTAAATAAAGTAAACAAAGTGCAGCAAGGTGGCCCAATCCTTTATGTAGCAAAGGATAAGCCTGGACAATTTCTAATAATGAGAAAGGAGCTCCCGAGGACACATGGGAATTATCGTCAAGCTAGTTTTCATCACGTTCATATGATTCGCGTTCGGTACTTTGATAATTTGGTATGTGGGTGTACCGGTGCTTGGGTACTGCCCTTACTTGGACAAGCATCCCACTTATGATTAACCCCTATTCCAAGCATCCGCAACTACAAAAGAAGTATTAAGGTAAACCTAACCACATCATTAAACATATGGATCCAAATCAGCCCCTAACGAAGCAACGCATAAACTAGGGTTTAAGCTTCCGTCACTATAGCAACCCATCATCTACTTATTACTTCCCCATGCCTTCCTCTAGGCCGAAATAATGGTGAAGTGTCATGTAGTCGACGTTCACATAACACCACCAAAGGAGAAGACAACATACATCTCATCAAAATATCGAACGAATACCAAATTCACATGACTACTAATAGCAAGACTTCACCCATGTCCTCAGGAACAAACATAACTACTCACAAAGCATATTCATGTTCATAATCAGAGGAGTAATAATATGCATAAAGGATCTGAACATATGATCTTCCACCAAGTAAACCAATTAGCATCAACTACAAGGAGTAATCAACACTACTAGCAACCCACATGTACCAATTTGTGGTTTTGATACAAGATTGGAAACAAGAGATGAACTAGGGTTTTGAGAGGAGATGGTGCTGGTGAAGATGTTGATGGAGATTGACCCCCTCTTGATGAGAGGATCATTGGTGATGACGTTGGTGATGATTTCCCCCTCTCGGAGGGAAGTGTCCCCGGCAGAACAGCTCCGCCGGAGCCCTAGATTGGTTCCTCCAAGGTTCCGCCTCGTGGCGGCGGAGTTTCGTCCCGTAAGCTTGCCCATGATTTTTTTCCAGGGTAAAAGCTCTGATATAGCAGAAGATGGACACTGGGGGCCCACTAGGGGGTCCAGGAGACAGGGGGTGCGCCCAGTAGGGGGGGGGGCACCCCCACTCTCCTGGATGAGGTGTGGACCCTTGGTGTATTTCTTTCGCCCAAAATTCTTATGAATTCCAAAAAGATGTTTCGTGGAGTTTCAAGACTTTTGGAGCTGTGCAGAATAGGTTTCCAACGTTTTCTCCTTTTCTAGCCAGAATTCCAGCTGCCGGCATTCCCCCTCTTCATGGTAAACCTTGTAAAATAAGATAGAATAGCCATAAGTATTGAGATATAATGTGTAATAACAGCTCATAATGCAATAAATATTGATATAAAAGCATGATGCAAAATAGACGTATCAACTTCCCCAAGCTTAGACCTCGCTTGTCCTTAAGCGAAGCCGAAATCGAAAAATATGTCCACATGTTTAGAGATAGAGGTGTCGATAAAAATAAAATACGGACATGAGGGTATCATGATCATTCTTATAACAACAACATATATAGATTTTATCATATGATTTTCTTATGCTCAAGTAACAATCAATTCACAATGTCAAGTATGGTTCAAAAACTTCATTGGGAACTAACAAACTACAATCTCAGTCATTGAAGCAATTGCAATTTATCGTAACATCGGAAAGAGTCAACAATAGAGCTTTTCAGCAAGCTCACATACTCAACTATCTTGTAGTCTTCTATAATTGCTAACACTCATGCAATACTTGTGGTTATGGAGTTTCAGCCGGACACTGAGAAAGATAGGGGCTTATTGTGTTGCCTCCCAACGTATTCACCTTTAGGTGATGTCAACAATAATAGCCCATGCTAACTAACATCCAATTGGATATATATATATATATCATGATCTTTCAAACACAAGGAGCTTGCCAAAGGATAAAGTGAAAAAGGGAAAGGTGAGGATCACCTTGACTCAAGCATAAAGTAAAAGATAGGCCCTTCGTAGAGGGAAGAAGAGGTTGTCATGTGCGTTTAGGGTTGATGCACAAAATCTTAATGCAAAAGAACGTCACTTTATATTGCCCCTTGTATGTGGACCTTTATTATGCAGTCCATCGCTTTTATTACTTCCACAACAAGATCGTACAAAGCTTATTTTCTCTGCACTAATAAGTCATACATATTTAGATAGCAATTTTTATTGCTTGAAACATGACAACTTACTTGAAGGATCTTACTCAATCCATAGGTAGGTATGGTGGACTCTCATGGCAAAACTGGGTTTAAGGGTATTTGGAAGCACAAGTAGTATCTCTACTTGGTGCAAGGAATTTGGCTAGCATGAGAGAGAAAGGCAAGCTCAACATGTTTGGAAGGTCAATGACAATATACTTTAACTGAGATGCGCGAAAACATAAACCATTACGTTGTCTTCCTTGTCCAACGTCAACTCTTTTAGCATGTCATACCTAATGAGTGCTCCCAATTATAAAGGTGTCCAAGATAATATATTTGTATGTGAACCCCTCTTCCCTTATCACTTCCTATTAATTGCAACGATGACCAAAACTATGTTCATCAACTCTCAACAATTTTTATGCCTCATACTTTCTATATGTGAAGTTATCACTATCCATAAGATCAATATGAACTCTTTTATTCTTTCTACTTTCTCAAGATCATACCAACATAGCGAAGCCCTTGACTCAACACTAATCTTTATTATAGATAGCTCATGGACTCCATTACAAAAAGAGATCACAAAGCAAAACTCAACTACTTGGTATCAAAACTTCAATCTACTAGATCAAGATACTACTAAAAGGATTGAACTAAATAAAGCGGTAAAGATAGGAGTGTGATGGTGATATGATACCGGGGCATCTCCCCCAAGCTTGGCAGTTGCCAAGGGGAGTGCCCATACCCATGTGATTATGTCCTCGGAGGTGGTGAAGTAGGACTTGTTGATGATGTAGGCTTGTTCCTCAATTTACGCTTGAGTATAATATTTTGCTCCTTTAGGTCCTCGATCTCCTGCTCAAGGCTTAATACTCTTTTGCATAATTCCTGTTTATTTTCCTGCAAGAGACGAAAAGGGATAAACTCAATCTTTGGCTTCTTTGCTCTATTAGGGAGGCTTGACTTTTTAAACTCCACATGCATGTCCCTAGGCTGAGGTAATGGGGCTTCGTCTTTGTCTGAACTCGTCTCCTCCTTTACTTTAGGCTCACAATCTTCCCCTTATTCAGACGTCCAGCCATCATGGTCCAAGTCCCCGTAGACCTTAGGGTCTGCGAGGTAATTAGCCACATAACTTTACCCTTACGAATCTTGGGACGACATATTGCTCTTAAATCTGAAACAGAAACAGCTCGAAACGAAAATAGAGGATATTTGCGTGATAAGGTGGTCAAAACCTTCGGGAGTATATATAATGAATTTTTACCGACCAAAATACGTAACGTGCAAGAAAACGGAGTCCGGGAGGCACACGAGGTGCCCACGAGACACGGGGGCGCGCCCAGTAGAGGGGGGCACGCCCTCCACTCTCGTGGGGGCCTCGTGTCCCTTTCGGACTACTTCTTTCTTCCTAAAATTCTTAAATATTCCAAAACTGATAAAAATTGCCATTGGAGTTGTTTTGGAGTCGGTTTACTTACTGTACCACATATCTATTCCTTTTCGGAGTCTGGAACGTTCTGGAAAGTGTGCCTTATGTATTCCTCAGGGGTTACGGTTTCAATGATATTAGTTTCAACATTGATAGGATTACCTGAAATATAATGTTTAATTCTTTGACCGTTTACCACCCTCGGACTCGTGCCTTCGAAGTTGTTGATTTTTATGGCACCAGAACGATAGACCTCCTCGATAACGTAAGGACCTTCCCATTTTGAGAGAAGTTTTCCTGCAAAAATCTTAAAGGAGAGTTGAATAATAATACATAGTCTCCTACGTTAAACTCGCGCTTTTGTATCCTCTTATCATGCAAGTGTTTGACTTTTTCTTTGAATAGCTTGGAATTCTCATACGCTTGGGTTCTCCATTCGTCAAGTGAGCTAATATCAAACAACCTCTTCTCACCGGCAAGTTTGAAGTCATAATTGAGCTCTTTAATAGCCCAATATGCCTTATGTTCAAGTTCAAGAGGTAAATGGCATGCTTTTCCATAAAGGGTTAATTATCCTTTTGCCCTCAGTGGTGTCTCTGTGCTCAGTTTTGCCCTCAGATGCAAATTGTGCTCAGTTTTGCCCCTAGTCCATGCACAACTACTATGACGAGGCCAAACGGCCATATTTGAGTCCATTCCGTCCGCCAGCGTTAAGTTGTGGGTGCGGAGCTTACACGTGGGACCGCATGGACGTGGGTCCGGAGCTGACATGTAGGCCCGTGCAACTAAATCCCCAAATCATTCATAGCTCACTCTGCCAATCCGCTTCCCGGCCGGCCGGCTGACCTGCGCCGCCATCGGCACTTGCGCCGCGGCCAGGACCTGCCCCGCCACCAGCTGCACGCCTACTCCACCGCTACCTTTCTGCGCCTACGCTCCACGGCTGCCTGCGATGCCCGCCACCTTCCTGCGACGCCACGGGTGGGGCGCCTGCCACCTGCTCGACCCGCGGCGTGGCCTCCTTCCGTGCGCCCGGCCGAAGCGCTCAAAGGTGGGGGGGCTGCTGGAGCTATTTGAACTAGGAGGAAGAACCCCAGGCCGAAATGGAGAGCAGCGGCGACCCCGGAGTATCTGGCGAGGCAGGCATCGGGCCGGAGATCCGCCGCGTCCACGACTGGGTTCCCGAGGGGTAAGTCTTGCCTCCTGTTTAGATTGAGCTTAGTTGTGCATTTGAACACTCGATTCGAGTAGGTTTGCCCAATTAGTGTGTTGATTGCGTCTCTGTTTTTCGCCGGTTAGGATGGAGTTGCGGTTTTGCATTCTTGATGCACATTAGAAGGGACCGGTACACGTTCGATGCAACGGATCAGAAGAAATACCAAGGAGGTTTTGATTATCGGTTGCCAATGGCTAGTAATTGGAGTTTCAGACAATTTGGGGAGGTAATTTGTAGCCAATATCCTTAGGGTTTGCTTGATGAAGTGGTATACAAATACTATGATGGGGAAAAGAAATGGGTGGCAGTTAGTAATGATGAAGAGCTAGCTACCATGTTTGTTAGGCATAAAGAGAAAGATAATTTTCATGTGAGGCTGCAAGTTGATGTGCTTGAGCAGGCATTTGGACCTAGGATGATGGGTGCAACATCTCGGGGAGAACCAAGTCGTCGTAATGGCATCTCTAGCCAGAATAGTTCAGTTGGTGCACGACGACGTGGTGGCTCGACAAGTGTGGGCAACAGCAGTAGGGTCCCCCTTGAAGTGGAGCATGATGACTACAATTCTAGGGTTGATGAAGAGAAGCTATATTCTGATGTTATTCGGAATTTACAACGGGCACCTCGGGCTGATAACCAAGATGAGGCTCACAATGCAGTCCGTGTGGATGATGACGCGATGGGTGAGGACGAAGACCTTGCAGCTGTTGAATGGGACCCTTTGAACCCTAATTTGGAAGAAGGTACAGTTTTTGCATCCATGAATGAGTGTAGAAATGCAGTTGTGACATACTGCATCAAGGTAGAACGTACTTTCAAAGTTGACAAGAGCGATCAAGTACGTTATAGAGTGCACTGTCCGACCGAGGGTTGTCCATGGAGGCTGCTCGCATCTAAAATGGGAAATAGCACTAATGTTCATGTCAAAGTGAACCCTTTTAAGCACACATGCCAGGAATCAACCCTTAGGAAGGATACAATCAGTAGAGCCAAGTCAAGATGGGTGGCAGAAGAAGTAAAGAAGTGGGTGAAAGAAAACCAGCAAGTGGGTCCAAAGGAATTGCAGAAGAACATCAAAGATAAATTCAAGATAGATTTACCATACATGAGGTTGTTCAATGGTAAACAACAGGCTATGGATTCTATGTATGGTAACTGGCAGGAAAGTTTTCAATTTTTGTATTCATTCAAAGGTGAAGTGGAGAGGACAAGCTCAGGTATTATTGTAGATATTGATCACCACACTGTGGAGTACACATTCAGGGGAGTGACAAAGACCAAGGAATGCTTTAGGAGGGTTTTTGTCTGCTTTGAGGCTTGTCGCCGGGTTTTTTTGGCAGGTTGCGGGCCTTATTTGGCTATTGATGACACTTTTCTCACAGGGAGGTTTAAAGGACAGTTAGTAGCTGCTTGTGCAGTTGATGCACACAGTTTTGTATTTCCAGTTGCCTACGGTGTGCTGGAGACAGAGTCTGAGGAGAGCTGGACTTGGTTTTTGCATAATCTGCACCGTGCTATTGCACATCCCAATGGGTTGGTCATTCATACAGATGCCTGCAAAGGTTTAGAAGTGGCCGTGGACAATGTGTTCCCTGGAGTAGAGCATAGGGAATGCATGCGTCACCTTGCTGCAAATTTCATGAAGAAATTCAAAGGAAAGGTGTATACCAACAATTTATGGCCAGCATCTTTGACTTGCAATGTGAAGAAGCACAACTACCACTTGAGGCAGTTATACATGAATCCCAAAGTGAAAGAATACTTGGAAACACACCACTCCAAGTTATGGGCCAGAAGCCAATTCTGTGAACTGAGCAAAGTTGACTATGTGCACAATAATCTAGCAGAGTCTTTCAACTCAACGATCCGAAAACTAAAGGGTCATTATGTGGTGGATTTGTTGGACAGGATAAGGATAGAATACATGCAGAAATTTCATTATCGTGCAGGAATAGCCGAGGCAAAATTCATGGGCCACATTATCATCCCTGCCGTGATGAATGAGCTGATGCAGAAAACAACAGGCTTGGAAATGAACATGACTCTTTGCTCGGGTACCACAGCAGAGATATCATATTTGGACAAAGAGAAGAGGGAATGGAGATATCCAGTGGATTTAGAAGCTAGAACTTGCAGTTGTAGGCAATGGCAGATAACTGGGTTGCCATGCATTCATGCCTTGTTTTTCATCACTTCTCTCCCTGGTCCAGCAGGAAACATTCAGCAGTATGTGCATGATTACTACTCTGTTGCAAGGTTCAAAGCCACATATGCTTATGCCTTGCTTGATATGGAGGGAAAACAACAATGGGACATGGTGGACCCTGGATTCAAGCTTTGCGCTCCAGTTCTGAAAAGAGCAACATGTAGACCAAGGAAGAGTCGAATCAGACCTCGCAGCGAAGGAGCTGGACTTGGAGCGAGGAAGCGTAAGTGCACAAGATGTGGTGGGTCTGGTCATTTCGGTAAGTATTGTGATAACATAATAGATCCAGCGTTCGGAGAGAGTTTCGATGAAGGCTTCGATGAAAATGATGGACCGCAGCCGGTTGCATCGGATGAGGATTTTGACGAGGTTCGAAATGATGATGGTCAACAGCCGCATGATTTTGACGATGATCCAAGTGAGGCTCCAAATAGTGATCATGGTGATCCAAGTGAGGCTCCAAATGATGATCATGGTGATCCAAGTGAGGCTCCAAATGATGATCATGGTGATCCAAGTGAGGCTCCAAATGATGATCTTGGTGATCCAAGTGAGGCTCCAAATGATGATCTTGGTGATCCAAGTGAGGCTCCAAATGATGATCCAAGTGAGGCTCTAAATGGTGACCAACCTTCTGTTGTTGTGAGTTCTGCTAGGTATGTAAATCTTGCAAGGGTCAAATACTACTGTACATTTATGGGTCACTTGACATGATCTCATTACCCTTTATGTTTTGCACAACTCTATGATAGGTTTGAAGAAGACGCACAAGGTACCGACAACCAAGAGGAGAAGAGAAGAAGCAATGAGCACAAGGTGCACAAGGAGCAAAGTGATGGCAAGAAGCTCAAGGAACAGACAGAAGCCCGAACACTATATGTGAATAATTATGAAACATTATGAATAATGTTGTATTTCTGTTGGATGATGTTAGAACTATGTTTGACATGATGGTTAAATCTGTTGGATGATGTTTGAATGAGCACATGGTTTTTCCTTTTTTTTGATTTTTTTGAATTTTGTTTTGCTCATTTGAATTCTGGTCAAACCTAACTTTGACCAAGATTTAAACAAGTCTAAAACATCAAAATGAAGAACTAAGCCTGGATCCTTCTTAGTCAATCCAAAATGAAGTTGTGATGAGGTTTTTGAAATTTTCATGAAAATGTGCTAAAATGAGGGTCCAAAGGTAGGGTAAACGGCCTCATCTCTAAGCAAGGTTTTTTTTGACCTTGTCTAAATCAGCCAAATAACTTTCCTAAACATATATTCTATATATACGGACTATGTGCGCTGGTTTTTCCATTTTTTGATTTTTTTTAAATTTGTTTTGCTCATTTGAATTCTGGTCAAACTTAACTTTGACCAAGATTTAAATAAGTGTAAAACATCAAAATGAAAAACTAAGCCTGGATCCTTCTTAGTCACTCTAAAATGAAGCTGTGGTGAGGTTTTTGAAATTTTCATGTTTATTTCCCCAAAACACTTCTCTTCACTTCATACAAAAGAGTTTGAGATACTCGAGATATCATACAATACACATGAACTTATCGTTTAAATGTATGTAAACCTTGTTTATCAACTTAAATTGTTAGTATATGACATAAGAAGACTATGTGCGCTCGTTTTTTATTTTTCTGGTTTTTATTTAATTTATTATGCTCATTTGAATTCTGGTCAAACTTAACTTTGACCAAGATTTAAATAAGTGTAAAACATCAAAATGAAAAACTAAGCCTGGATCGTTCTTAGTCACTCTAAAATGAAGTTGTGGTGAGTTTTTTGAAATCTTCACGTTTATTTCCCCAAAACACTTCTCTTCACTTCATACAAAAGAGTTTGAGATACTCGAGATATCATACAATACACATGAACTTATCGTTTAAATGTATGTAAACCTTGTTTATCAACTTAAATCGTTAGTATATGACATAAGAAGACTATGTGCGCTAGTTTTTTATTTTTCTAATTTTTATTTGATTTATTATGCTCATTTGAAATCTGGTCAAACATAGCTTTGACTGCTTCAAACCCCTCCCAAACCCCGCTAACCCTAGCGCTGAACCAGGACCGTTCATCTAACACTAGCGCTGAACAAGGGCCGTCGATCTATACCTTCTAGAAGGAATCTGTGGGGAGGAGGGGGGCGATCCGCAAGATGCAATCTGATTGGCTGGGAGATTCTTTTTTTTAACAAATATCGGGCGTGCTGGATGGACCGTTGGGCCGTCTCGTTGTCTGGGCCTGAGACCGCAGTAAATAGCCCGTCTCAGCCTTTCCAGGCCTTGCATGCATGCATGGGAGGCGGTGACGTGCATAGGCTGCGACGTGGGTTTGCATGCGCGGGAGGCTGTGACGTGCATGCATGCGAGCGAGGCGAGCGAGGCGTGCTAGGCGCGCTAGGCTAGCGAGGCCAGCTAGGTGGTTCAACGAGTCAGATGCACCGTCCGGTCAAAGAGCTATGCAGTGATTCAAATGCACGCACGCGCCCCATGCATGCATCGTTTTTGTGCAAAAATTTAAGAGTGCAAAGCGTAACCGATACACACACGCGTTCGGATTCACACACGCACCGTTCTCACCCTTTCTCTATTCCTCTCCCACCCACAGGCCTATAAATGGCGTGCCTATCTTCCTCTCCCACCCATAAGCCAGATCTGATCCATTCTCTCCAACTTCAAACACCCAATCGACCGAGCCCTCCCCAAGCGAGACCATGCAGTTCAACGGGCCGACCTTCAGCCGTCCGCCTGTCGTGCCGGAGCGGCGCTACCCACCGGGCGTGCTCGTGGAGAGGGAGCTCCGCGTGTGGGCTTTTTCAAGGTGGAGGGGTTCCGTCGAACTCACCCGCGCCTTCCTCAGAGCCGGCTATGCCCACCTCCCACGAGGCTCGCCGAGGATGTTCACCCTCAACGAGGTTCGTGACCGCGGCGGCATCCTCCTACTGCTCACGGTCACCTTCACCAACCCGTTTGACGCGCGCGAGCTCCTCGGCCAAGTCTTTTGGTGCGGCTGCGAGGCCATCTTCTTCACCGTCTACAACATCTACACCAACTACGAGAACATCTTCCCCACTCCAGCAGGGATGCACTCCCTTCCCTACGACGACGAGGAGGAGGTGTGAAGATGAAGACGGTGTTGAAGGGGCGCGCTTGGCCAAAGTGGAAGGAGGAGATCAAGATGAAGACTGTTTTGTTTTTTATTTGTTGCTTTTCTATGTCGTGTCGTGTCGTGTCATGTTTCGTCATGTGTCCGTGAACTTATTATTGTAATGGTACTTGTGTTGCATCTTATCTAAGTTATTTATTAGGGTTTATTATGTGTGTTAAAAAATGTCCGTGCCCAAGCATATAATTTCTTCCCTAAACCAAGTCATGAAGCTCGAGAACTTGTGGTTGTCATTCAAAAGAGGGGGTGAGAAGCCCTCCGTTTTATTCAAAAAAATAAGTCATGAACTAAAATGCAAATTTATTTCGTTTAAATCCTAAACCAAGTGCCACTCTAACACTAAACCAAGTGCCACTCTAACCAAAACCACATGGCAGTGCAAACATACGTTTTCAAGCTTCCAACCCTCCAAAATTTCAGTGCAAAACAAAGGAAAACCACTCTCACGCGTGTGCAAACATTCACGGTCTCACATTTTTTTTGACAAATTTCATAGTCTCACTATGTATACATTTCTTCCCTACCCATGTCAAACTCTTGCCATCTGTCCTAGCGGTTACCAGCGCAGCCTTAAACACCACAAACCCACGCGGTCTTGGGTTCGAGTCCCCAGCTGCACCAATTTGTTGTGCATTTTTCCACCCTTCATTTTTTTGACAAATTTCACAGTCTCACAATGTATACATTGCTTCCCTACCCATGTCAAACTCTTGCCATCTGTCCTAGCAGTTACCAGCGCAGCCCTAAACACCACAAACCCACGCGGTCTTGGGTTCGAGTCCCCAGCCGCACCAATTTTTTGTGCATTTTCCACCCTTCATTTTTTAGACAAATTAGTTTCTACTCAATGTAATGCCCTTAAAAAATGTTCATTTATTTTGGCACTAGGTGTAAACATCTACCAGAGCTGAGGCACATTTTCCATGACATTTTGGTCTTTGATTTAAATCACGATGTATTTGAATTGGATTACTTAAATTGCTATTAAATATTTATCAGCTCCAAAAAATTTCTAACCTTAATTGTTTGGCTCTGGAATAATTCATTAGCTGCATTTCATTGATCAAAAGTTTCTGAATTCTTCATTTCTTCTCCTTTTTTTCAACATATTTAAATGTTGGTCACTTCTTCTCTGTTTTTTTCAACATTTAAACAACTTTGGCCAACATTTAAACTAGGTGAATTTCTCATACAATTTCAAGATTACAAATTCCTCCATAATTCATGCCTTTCCATACATTTTCAACATTACAACTAGTGCGATTACCATACCTACAAATGCCCAAAAGTATTTGCAAATGGGTATTGGTAGTGCTTGATCTTCAAGCTTCCTAACCTTCTTCTTCAACATCCTAAGCTCAACAGCTAGCTCTCTGTCAGTGCGTGCTTCGCCCTCCATCTCTTCTTCCGGAGCTCGTGTTACGGCCACTGCGGTTTGGGGCAGCATGCGCAACCATTCGCCATGCTCTTCTTGCAGTTCATTTATCAGAGTCTTGGCCAGAGCATCGACCCTAAGAAAGAAGCATGTCACCTGCATGAACACGGAACAGATCAACCGATTGCTCAAAGATCCCGACCATGAAAATGGTGCAATTGCCTTGATTCTTACCCCCATTCTTGCTGCACATGTAGAACGGATGATTGTGGTTCCTCGGTGTGTGAGAAACCCTCCGATCAACGCTCGCCCGGCACCGCGGACAAATGAAGACAGTCATCTCCACACGCGCTCGGCTCTACATCCGCGAGGTGGCCCGGGAGCTTGCGGAAGACCTGGAGCTCGGAGCCGAACGGGATCTCAACGCCGCCGCGCCCTCCACAGCTAGCTTCCCATCGCCGCGCCCTCCACAGCTAGCTTCCCACCGCCACGCCCTCCACAGCTAGCCTCCTACCGCCGTCGTGCTCTCGCTCTCTCGCCGTGGTTAGCGCCGTGCTCTCTGTCGCCGTGGTCATCGCCGCTGTCGCCCGCTAATAGAGCACACCCGCAACGGCTCTATGCTCAACGTCTCTCTGCTGGGTCCCGCAAGCCACGCATGCAATGGTCTGAATAAAATTGGCCGCCTCTGCCGCCTGGTCCCACCTGTAAGGGCCGAGTCAAAACATTGACCTGACGGAGACGCCAAAGTTCACAGAACGAGTCGGTGCGCACGGACTAGGGGCAAAACTGAGCACGATTTGCATCTGAGGGTAAAACTGAGCAGATGAACACCACTAAGGGCAAAAGGATAATTAACCCTTCCATAAACCATCTTATATGGGGACATACTCATATGATTTTTGTATGCAGTTCTATAGGCCCATAATGCATCATCAAGTTTTTTGGACCAATTCTTTCTAGATCTATTCACAGTCTTTTGCAAAATTATTTTGAGCTCTCTATTGCTCAACTCTACTTGACCACTAGACTGCGGATGATAAGGAGATGCGATTCTATGATTGACATCATACTTAGCAAGCATCTTACGGAAAACACCATGAATAAAATGTGAACCACCATCAGTCATAAGATATCTAGGGACTCCAAACCTCGGAAAAATAACTTCTTTAAGAATTTTAATAGAAGTGTTATGATCAGCACTACTAGTTGGAATAGCTTCTACCCACTTAGTAACGTAATGAACAGCAACTAAAATATGTGTATAACCATTAGAGGTAGGAAAAGGTCCCATATAATCAAAGCCCCAAATATCAAACGGTTCAATAACAAGAGAATAATTCATAGGCATTTCTTGACGTCTAATAATGTTACCTACTCTTTGGCATTCATCACAAGATAAGACAAACTTACGAGCATCTTTGAAGAGAGTAGGCCAATAAAAACCAGATTGTAGTACCTTGTGTGTAGTTCTATCTCCAGCGTGGTGTCCTCCATAAGATTCAGAGTGACACTTACGTAGAATCTGTTCCTGTTCATGCTCAGGTACACAATGTCTAATAACACCATCTACTCCTTTATAAAGGTGTGGGTCATCCCAGAAGTAATGTCTTAAATCATAAAAGAACTTTTTGTTTTGCTGGTATGTGAAACTAGGCGGTATAAATTTAGCAACAATGTAATTAGCATAATCAGCATACCAAGGAGCAGTACGAGAAGCATTAATGACCGCTAATTGTTCATCAGGAAAACTATCATCAATAGGCAGTGGGTCATCAAGAACATTCTCTAACCTAGACAAGTTATCTGGAATGGGGTTCTCAGCTCCCTTTCTATCAATAAAATGTAAATCAAATTCTTGGAGCAAGAGAACCCATCTAATGAGCCTAGGGTTAGCATCTTTCTTTTCCATAAGATATTTAATAGCAGCATGATCAGTGTGAATAGTGACTTTGGAATCAACAATATAAGGTCTAAACTTATCACATGCAAACACAACTGCTAAGAGCGCTTTTTCAGTAGTAGCATAATTTCGTTGGGCAGTATCTAGAGTCTTACTAGCATACTGGATAACATTCAATTTCTTATCAACTCTTTGCCCTAGAACAACACCTACAGCATAATCACTAGCATCGCACATAATTTCAAAATGTAAATTCCAATCAGGTGGCTGAACAATAGGTGCAGTGATCAAAGCTTTCTTAAGTATTTCAAATGCTTCTACACAATCATCATCAAATACAAAAGGAATATGTTTTTGCAATAAATTAGTGAGAGGCCTAAAGATTTTAGAAAAGTCCTTAATGAACCTCCTATAAAAACCGGCATGACCAAGGAAACTTCTTATACCTTTTATGTCCTTAGGACATGGCATCTTTTCAATAGCATCAACTTTGGCTTTATCAACTTCAATACCTCTCTCGGAGATCTTGTGCCCCAAGACAATGCCTTCATTTACCATAAAGTGACACTTTTCCCAATTCAGGACGAGACTAGTGTCTTCGCATCTCTGCAAAACTCGATCAAGGTTTCTCAAACAATCATCAAAAGAGGATCCATAAACGGAGAAATCATCCATGAATACCTCACAAATCTTTTCACAAAAATCAGAGAATATAGCCAGCATGCATCTTTGAAAGGTAGCAGGTGCACTACATAAACCAAAAGGCATACGTCTATAAGCAAAAGTACCAAAAGGGCAAGTAAAACTAGTTTTAGATTGATCCTTCGCCGACACAGGTATTTGAGAGAAGCCAGAATAACCATCTAGAAAGCAGAAATGTGTGTGTTTGGACAGTCTTTCTAACATTTGATCAATAAAAGGTAAAGGGTAATGATCTTTCTTAGTAGCTTTATTTAACTTACGGAAATCAATTACCATCCTATAACCTATAATAATTCTTTGCGGGATCAATTCATCTTTATCATTAGGAACAACGGTAATACCTCCCTTTTTAGGAACACAATGGACAGGGCTTACCCATTCACTATCAGCAACGAGATAAATAATACCTGCCTCAAGGAGCTTTAGTATCTCCTTTCTTACCACTTCTTTCATCTTGGGATTTAGTCGTCCTTGAGGATCTCTAACTGGTTTGGCATCGTCCTCCATATTAATTTTGTGTTGGCATAATGTGGGACTAACGCCCTTAAGATCATCCAGAGTATATCCAATACCAGCTCGGTGCTTCTTCAGAGTTTTCAATAATCTTTCTTCTTCTTGCTCTGAAAGGTTAGCACTAATAATAACAGGATATATTTTCTTGCATCAAGATAAGCATACTTAAGATTATCAGGTAATGGTTTGAGTTCAAACACGGGATCACCCTTGGGTGGAGGGGGATCCCCAAGAATTTCAACGGGAAGGTTATGTTTCAGCATAGGTTCCTGTTTGAGGAACACTTCATCTATTTCTCTTCTTTCCTTCATAAACATATCGTTTTCATGATCTAGCAAATATTGTTCTAATGGATCAATAGGAGGAACAACAATGGAAGCAAGACCAATAATATTATCCTTACTAGGTGGTTCCCTTCACGAGGTTGTCTACGAAACTTAGCAAAATTAAACTCGTGAGACATACCATCTATACCGATTGTGACAGTATCTTTTTCACAATCAATCTTAGCACTAGCTATATTCAAGAAGGGTCTACCAAAAATAATGGGACAAAAATCATCTTGTGGGGAACCAAGAACAAGAAAATCAGTAGGGTATTTAACCTTCCCACACAAGACTTCAACATCTCTAACAATCCCAATAGGTTTAATGGTATCCCTATTAGCAAGCTTAATAGTAACATCAATGCCTTCTAATTCAACGGGTGCAATGGCATGCATAATTTCTTGATATAGGTTATAAGGTATTGCACTAGCACTAGCACCCATATCACATAAGCCATGATAACAATGATCTCCTATTTTGACAGAAATAACAGGCATGCCTACGACAGGTCTATGTATCTTAGTATCTAGTCTAGCAATATTAGCAGTCTCACCACAGAAATAAATAACATGCCCATCTAAATCCTCATCCAAGAGATCTTTAACCACAACAATACTAGGTTCAACATTAATTTGCTCAGGAGGTGTATAAGTCCTAGTATTACTCTTACGAACAACAGTTGAAGCTTTAGCATGATCCTTTATCCTAACAGGAAAAGGAGGTTTCTCAACATAAGTAGTAGGAACAATAGGATCACTATAGGTGATAGTCTTTTCTTCGACTGTAATAGGTGCAACTACTTTCACTTCAACAGGAGGATTAATTTAAACCACTTCTCTTTAGGAGATCAATGTGAGTAGCAAAACATTCACAGAAAGAAGTTACCATCTCAGAGTCAAGTCCATACTTAGCGCTAAATCCACGAAAAGCATCGGTATCCATAAAAGATTTAACACAATCGAACTTAGGTGTCATACCTGATTCCTTACCATCGTCGGAACCCCAATCTTCAGAGTTGCGTTTAATTCTTTCCAATAAGTCCCATTTGAAATCAATAGTCTTCAGCATATAAGAACCAGCACAGGAAGTATCGAGCAGGTTGCAATCATTGAGAGAAAGTCAAGCATAAAAATTTTGAATAATCATTTCTCGGGAGAGCTCATGATTGGGGCATGAATACAACATTGACTTAAGCCTCCCCCAAGCTTGAGCGATGCTTTCTCCTTCGCGAGGCCAGAAATTATATATGTAATTGCGATCATGATGAACAAGATGCATAGGATAGAACTTCTGGTGAAATTCCAACTTCAATCGTTTATAATTCCAAGATCCAGTATCATCACATAGCCTATACCATGTCAATGCATCTCCCTTCAAAGATAAAGGGAAGACCTTCCTTTTGAAAACATCATCCGGAATACTTGCAAGCTTAAATAATCCACAAACTTCATCCACAAAGATAAGGTGTAAATCGGGATGCAATGTTCCATCTCCTGCAAATGGATTAGCTAGCAGTTTCTCTATCATACCCGAAGGAATCTCAAAGTAAATATTTCATAAAGTTCAGTAGGTTGAGGAGCAACTCTTTGCTCTTCTGGTCGGAGTGAAGATACCCCAAACAAGCCCCTCAAAGGGTTAGTTTCCATAGTGACAAGTAACAGAAAATTTCAGCACACTATATAAATGTTTCCTTACCAAGTTCCACTCACCAAAAGCGCTACACTCCCCGGCAACGTCGCCAGAAAAGATTCTTGATGACCCACAAGTGTAGGGGATCAATCGTAGTCCTTTCGATAAGTAAGAGTGTCGAACCCAACGAGGAGCAGAAGGAAATGATAAGCGGTTTTCAGTAAGGTTTTCTCTGCAAGCACTGAAATTGTAGGTGATAGATAGTTTTGTGATAAGATAAATGGTAACAAATAACAAGTAAATAAAGTAAACAAAGTGCAGCAAGGTGGCCCAATCCTTTATGTAGCAAAGGATAAGCCTGGACAATTTCCAATAATGAGAAAGGAGCTCCCGAGGACACATGGGAATTATCGTCAAGCTAGTTTTCATCAAGTTCATATGATTCACGTTCGGTACTTTGATAATTTGGTGTGGGTGGACCGGTACTTGGGTACTGCCCTTACTTGGACAAGCATCCCACTTATGATTAACCCCTATTGCAAGCATCCGCAACTACAAAAGAAGTATTAAGGTAAACCTAACTACAACATTAAACATATGGATCCAAATCAGCCCCTAACGAAGCAACACATAAACTAGGGTTTAAGCTTCTGTCACTATAGCAACCCATCATCTACTTATTACTTCCCCATACCTTCCTCTAGGCCAAAATAATGGTGAAGTGTCATGTAGTCGACGTTCACATAACACCACTAGAGGAGAAGACAACATACATCTCATCAAAATATCGAACGAATACCAAACTCACATGACTACTAATAGCAAGACTTCACCCATGTCCTAAGGAACAAACGTAACTACTCACAAAGCATATTCATGTTCACAAAGCATATTCATGTTCATAATATGCATAAAGGATCTGAACGTATGATCTTCCACCAAGTAAACCAATTAGCATCAACTACAAGGAGTAATCAACACTACTAGCAACCCACAGGTACCAATTTGTGGTTTTGATACAAGATTGGAAACAAGAGATGAACTAGGGTTTTGAGAGGAGATGGTGCTGGTGAAGATGTTGATGGAGATTGACCCCCTCTTGATGAGAGGATCGTTGGTGATGACGTTGGTGATGATTTCCCCCTCCCGGAGGGAAGTGTCCCCGGCAGAACAGCTCCGCCGGAGCCCTAGATTGGTTCCGCCATGGTTCCGCCTCGTGGCGGTGGAGTTCTGTCCCGTAAGCTTGCCCATAATTTTTTCCAGGGTAAAAGCTCTGATATAGCAAAAGATGGAGGGCCCACCAGGGGGTCCAGGAGACAGGGGGCGCGCCCAGTAGGGGGGGGGGGCGCCCCCCACTCTCCTGGATGAGGTGTGGGCCCCCTGGTGTATTTCTTTTGCCCAAAAATTCTTATTAATTCCAAAAAGATGTTTCATGGAGTTTCAGGACTTTTGGAGCTGTGCAAAATAGGTTTCCAACGTTGCTCCTTTTCCAGCCAGAATTCCAGCTGCCGGCATTCCCCCTCTTCATGGTAAACCTTGTAAAATAAGAGAGAATAGCCATAAGTATTGAGATATAATGTGTAATAACAGCCCATAATGCAATAAATATTGATATAAAAGCATGATACAAAATGGACGTATCAATAAACCATCATGTTTTTTCAGCAAGGGATGTCCAGAATCATTGAGACAGCAGGTGAAACAAATCTTGCAAGTTCCCAATGAACAACTTAGCGAGAAATATTTGGGGCTGCCTGTTGGGGAACGTTGCAAAAAATAAAAAATTTCCTACGGTTTCACCAAGATCAATCTATGAGTTCATCTAGCAACGAGAGAGAGGAGTGCATCTACATACCCTTGTAGATCGAGCGGAAGCGTTCAAGAGAACGGGGTTGAGGGAGTCGTACTCAACGTGATCCAAATCACCGGAGATTGTAGCACCGAACGGACGGCACCTCCACGTTCAACACACGTACGGTCAGCGTGACATCTCCTCCTTCTTGATCCAGCAAGGGGGAAGGAGAGGTTGATGAAGATCCAACAGCACAACGGCGTGGTGGTGGATGCAGCAGGGATCCCGGCAGGGCTTCGCCAAGCGTCTGCAGGAGGGAGAGGTGTAGCAAGGGGGAAGGGAGGCGCCAAGTGCAAGGGTGTGGCTGACCTCCCTCCCTCCCTCTATATATAGGGTCCCCAGGGGGGCGGCGGCCCTAGGAGATGGGATCTCCTAGGGGGGTGGCGGCCAAGGGGGTGCCTTGCCCGCCAAGGCAAGTGGAGGCGCCCCCTCCCCTAGGGTTCCCAACCCTAGGCGCAGGGGGGGCCAAAGGGGGGCGCACCAGCCCACCATGGGCTGGTTCCCCTCCCACTTCAGCCCATGGGGCCCTCCGAGATAGGTGGCCCCACCCGGTGGACCCCCGGGACCCTTCCGGTGGTCCCGGTACAATACCGGTGACCCCCAAAACTTCCCCGATGGCCGAAACTCGACTTCCCATATATAATTCTTTACCTACGGACCATTCCGGAACTCCTCGTGACGTCCGGGATCTCATCCGGGACTCCGAACAACTTTCGGTTTGCTGCATACTAATATCTCTACAACCCTAGCGTCACCGAACCTTAAGTGTGTAGACCCTACGGGTTCGGGAGACACGTAGACATGACCGAGACGGCTCTTCGGCCAATAACCAACAGTGGGATCTGGATACCCATGTTGGCTCCCACATGCTCCTCGATGATATCTTCGGATGAACCACGATGTCGAGGATTCAAGCAACCCCGTATACAATTCCCTTTGTCAATCGGTATGTTACTTGCCCGAGATTCGATCATCGGTATCCTAATACCTCGTTCAATCTCATTACCGGTAAGTCACTTTACTCGTACCGTAATGCATGATCCTGTGACCAGACACTTGGTAACTTTGAGCTCATTATGATGATGCATTACCGAGTGGGCCCAGAGATACCTCTCCATCATACGGAGTGACAAATCCCAGTCTCGATCCGTGTCAACCCAACAGACACTTTCGGAGATACCCGTAGTATACCTTTATAGTCACCCAGTTACGTTGTGACGTTTGGTACACCCAAAGCACTCCTACGGTATCCGGGAGTCACACGGTCTCATGGTCTAAGGAAAAGATACTTGACATTGGAAAAGCTCTAGCAAAACGAACTACACGATCTTGTGCTATGCTTAGGATTGGGTCTTGTCCATCACATCATTCTCCTAATGATGTGATCCCGTTATCAACGACATAAAATGTCCATAGTCAGGAAACCATGACTATCTGTTGATCAACGAGCTAGTCAACTAGAGGCTTACTAGGGACATATTATGGTCTATGTATTCACACGTGTATTACGATTTCCAGATAATACAATTATAGCATGAATAAAAGACAATTATCATGAATAAGGAAATATAATAATAATCCTTTTATTATTGCCTCTAGGGCATATTTCCAACAGTCTCCTAGAGTCAATAATCTAGTTACATTGTGATGAATCGAACACCCATAGAGTTCTGGTGTTGATCATGTTTTGCTCGCGGAAGAGGTTTAGTCAACGGATCTGCAACATTCAGATCCGTATGTACTTTGCAAATATCTATGTCTCCATCTTGAACATTTTCACGGATGGAGTTGAAACGACGCTTGATGTGCCTGGTCTTCTTGTGAAACCTGGGCTCCTTGGCAAGGGCAATAGCTCCAGTGTTGTCACAAAAGAGAGTGATTGGCCTCGACGCATTGGGTATGACTCCTAGGTTGGTGATGAACTCCTTCATCCATATTGCTTCATGCGCTGCCTCTGAGGCTGCCATGTACTCCGCTTCACATGTAGATCCCGCCACGACGCTCTGCTTGCAACTGCACCAGCTTACTCCTCCATGATTCAACATATACATGTATCCAGTTTGTGACTTAGAGTCATCCAGCTGTGTGTCAAAGCTAGCGTCGACGTAACCCTTTACGACGAGCTCTTCGTCACCTCCATAAATGAGAAACATGTCCTTTGTCCTTTTTAGGTACTTCAGGATATTCTTGACCGTTGTCCAGTGTTCCTTGCCGGGATTACTTTGGTACCTTACTACCAAACTTACGGCAAGGTTTACATCAGGTATGGTACACAGCATGTCATACATAATAGATCCTATGGCTGAGGCATAGGGGATGACACTCATCTCTTCTTTATCTTTTGCCGTGGTCGGGCATTGAGCCGAGCTCAATCTCACACCTTGCAGTACAGGCAAGAACCCTTTCTTGGACTGATCCATTTTGAACTTCTTCAAAATCTTATCAAGGTATGTGCTTTGTGAAGGACCTATGAGGCGTCTCGATCTATCCCTATAGATCTTGATGCCTAATATGTAAGAAGCTTCTCCAAGGTCCTTCATTGAAAAACACTTATTCAAGTAGGCCTTAATGCTGTCCAAAAGTTCTATATCATTTCCCATCAAAAGTATGTCATCTACATATAATATGAGAAATGCTACAAAGCTCCCACTCACTTTCTTGTAAACAAAGGCTTCTCCATAAGTCTGCACAAACCCAAACGCTTTGATCATCTCATCAAAGCGAATGTTCCAACTCCGAGATGCTTGCACCAGCCCATAAATGGATCGCTGGAGCTTGCATACCTTGTTAGCATTCTTAGGATCGACAAAACCCTCTGGCTGCATCATATACAGTTCTTCCTTAAGATAGCCGTTAAGGAATGCCGTTTTGACGTCCATATGCCATATCTCATAATCATAGTATGCAGCAATTGCTAACATGATTCGGACAGACTTCAGTTTTGCTACGGGAGAGAAAGTCTCATCGTAGTCAACCCCTTGAACTTGCTGATAACCCTTAGCGACAAGTCGAGCTTTATAGATGGTAACATTACCATCTGCGTCCGTCTTCTTCTTAAAGATCCATTTGTTTTCTATCGCTCGCCGATCATCGGGCAAGTCTGTCAAAGTCCATACTTTGTTTTCATACATGGATTCTATCTCGGATTGCATGGCTTCAAGACATTTGTTGGAATCTGGGCCCGCCATTGCTTCTTCATAGTTCGAAGGTTCACCGTTGTCTAACAACATGATTTCCAGGACAGGGTTGCCATACCACTCTGGTGTGGAACGTGTTCTTGTGGACCTACGAAGTTCAGTAGAAACTTGATCCGAAGTACCTTGATCATCATCATTAATTTCCTCTCCAGTCGGTGTAGGCACCACAGGAACATTTTCTTGAGCTGCACTACTTTCCGGTTCAAGAGGTAGTACTTCATCGAGTTCTACTTTCCTCCCACTTACTTCTTTCGAGAGAAACTCTTTTTCCAGAAAGGATCTGTTCTTGGCAACAAAGATCTTGCCCTCGAATCTTAAGTAGAAGGTATACCCATTGGTTTCCTTAGGGTATCCTATGAAGACGCATTTTTCCGACTTGGGTTCGAGCTTTTCAGGTTGAAGTTTCTTGACATAAGCATCGCATCCCCAAACTTTTAGAAACGACAGCTTAGGTTTCTTCCCAAACCATAATTCATACGGTGTCGTCTCAACGGATTTAGACGGAGCCCTATTTAAAGTGAATGTACCTGTCTCTAGAGCGTATCCCGAAAATGATAGCGGTAAATCGGTAAGAGACATCATAGATCGCACCATATCCAATAGAGTGCGATTACGACGTTCGGACACACCGTTACACTGAGGTGTTCCAGGCGGCGTGAGTTGTGAAATGATTCCACATTTTCTTAAGTGTATACCAAATTCATGACTTAAATATTCTCCTCCACGATCTGATTGTAAGAACTTTATTTTTCGGGGTTGATTCTCTACTTCATTCTGAAATTCCTTGAACTTTTCAAAGGTCTCAGACTTGTGTTTCATCAAGTAGACATACCCACATCTACTTAAGTCATCAGTGAGAGTGAGAACATAACGATATCCTCTACGAGCCTCAACGCTCATTGGACCGCATACATATGTATGTATGATTTCCAATAAGTTGGTTGCTCGCTCCATTGTTCCGGAGAACGGAGTCTTGGTCATTTTTCCCATGAGGCATGGTTCGCATGTGTCAAATGATTCATAATCGAGAGACTCTAAAAGTCCATCAGCATGGAGCTTTTTTTTGCGGGGTAGCATGGAGCTTCTTCATGCGCTTCACACCAATGTGACCAAGGCGGAAGTGCCACAAGTATGTGGGACTATCGTTATCAACTTTACATCTTTTGGTATTCACACTATGAATGTGTGTAACATTACGTTCGAGATTCATTAAGAATAAACCATTGACCATCGGGGCATGACCATAAAACATATCTCTCATATAAATAGAACAACCATTATTCTCGGATTTAAATGAGTAGCCATCTCGTATTAAACGAGATCCATATACAATGTTCATGCTCAAACTTGGCACTAAATAACAATTATTAAGGTTTAAAACTAATCTCGTAGGTAAATGTAGAGGTAGCGTGCCGACAGCGATCACATCGACCTTGGAACCATTCCCGACGCGCATCGTCACCTCATCCTTCGCCAGTCTCCGCTTATTTCGCAGCTTCTGCTGTGAGTTACAAATATGAGCAACGACACCGGTATCAAATACCCAGGAGTTACTACGATTACTGGTAAGGTACACATCAATTACATGTATATCACATATACCTTTAGTGTTGCCGGCCTTCTTGTCCGCTAAGTATTTGGGGCAGTTCCGCTTCCAGTGACCCTTCCCTTTGCAATAAAAGCACTCAGTCTCAGGCTTGGGTCCATTCTTTGACTTCTTCCTGGCAACTGGCTTATCGGGTGCGGCAACATCCTTGTCGTCCTTCTTGAAGTTCTTCTTACCCTTGCCCTTCTTGAACTTAGTGGTTTTATTGACCATCAACACTTGATGTTCCTTCTTGATTTCTACCTCTGCTGACTTCAACATTGAAAATACTTCAGGAATAGTTTTCACCATCCCCTGCATATTGTAGTTCATCACAAAGCTCTTGTAGCTCGGTGGGAGCGACTGAAGGATTCTGTCAATGACCGCCTCGTCCGGGAGGTTAATGTCCAGCTGGGACAGGCGGTTGTGCAACCCAGACATTTTGAGTATGTGCTCACTGACAAAACTATTTTCCTCCATCTTACAACTATAGAACTTGTCGTAGACTTCATATCTCTCGACCCGGGCATGAGCTTGGAAAACCATTTTCAGCTCCTCGAACATCTCATATACTCTGTGTTGCTCAAAACGCTTTTGGAGCCCCGGTTCTAAGCTGTAAAGCATGCCGCACTGAACGAGGGAGTAATCATCAGCACGTGACTGCCAAGCGTTCATAACGTCTTGGTTCTCTGGGATGGGTGCTTCACCTAGCGGTCCTTCTAGGACATATGCTTTCTTGGCAGCTATGAGGATGATCCTCAGGTTCCGGACCTAGTCCGTATAGTTGCTGCCATCGTCTTTCAGCTTGGTTTTCTCTAGGAACGCGTTGAAGTTCATGTTGACATGAGCGTTGGCCATTTGATCTACAAGACATATTTGCAAAGGTTTTAGACTAAGTTCATGATAATTAAGTTCATCTAGTCAAATTATCTAATGAACTCCCACTCAGATTAGACATCCCTCTAGTCATCTAAGTGTTACACGATCCGAGTCGACTAGGGCGTGTCCGATCATCACGTGAGACGGACTAGTCATCATCGGTGAACATCTCCATGTTGATCGTATCTTCCATACGACTCATGTTCGACCTTTCGGTCTCTGTGTTCCGAGGCCATGTCTGTACATGCTAGGCTCGTCAAGTCAACCCTAAGTGTTTTGCATGTGTAAAACTGTCTTACACCCGTTGTATGTGAACGTAGGAATCTATCACACCCGATCATCACGTGGTGCTTCGAAACGACGAACTTTAGCAACGGCGCACAGTTAGGGGGAACACTTTCTTGAAATTATTATAAGGGATCATCTTATTTACTACCGTCGTTCTAAGTAAACAAGATGCATAAACATAATAAACATCACATGCAATTATATAGTAGTGACATGATATGGCCAATATCATATAGCTCCTTTGATCTCCATCTTCGGGGCTCCATGATCATATTCGTCACCGGCATGACACCATGATCTCCATCATCATGATCTCCATCATCGTGTCTCCATGAAGTTGCTCGCCAACTATTACTTCTACTACTATGGCTAACGGTTTAGCAATAAAGTAAAGTAATTACATGGCGTTAAATCATTGACACGCAGGTCATACAATAATTAAGACAACTCCTATGGCTCCTGCCGGTTGTCATACTCATCGACATGCAAGTCGTGATTCCTATTACAAGAACATGATCTCATACATCACAATATATCATTCATCATTCATCACAAATTTTGGCCATATCACATCACAAAGCAATTGCTGCAAAAACAAGTTAGACGTCATCTAATTGTTGTTGCATCTTTTACGTGGCTGCAATAGGGTTCTAGCAAGAACGTTTTCTTACCTATGAAAAAGCCACAACGTGATTTGTCAACTTCTATTTACCCTTCATAAGGACCCTTTTCATCGAATCCGCTCCAACTAAAGTGGGAGAGACAGACACCCACTAGCCACCTTATGCAACTAGTGCATGTCAGTCGGTGGAACCTGTCTCACGTAAGCGTACGTGTAAGGTCGGTCCGGTCCGCTTCATCCCACAATACCGCTGAAGCAAAATAAGACTAGTAGCGGCAAGAAAGTTGACAACATCTACGCCCACAACAAATTTGTGTTCTACTCGTGCAATAGAGAACTACGCATAGACCTAGCTCATGATGCCACTGTTGGGGAATGTTGCAGAAAATAAATTTTTTCCTACGGCTTCACCAAGATCAATCTATGAGTTCATCTAGCAACGAGAGAGAGGAGTGCATCTACATACCCTTGTAGATCGAGCGGAAGCGTTCAAGAGAACGGGGTTGAGGGAGTCGTACTCGTCGTGATCCAAATCACCGGAGATCCTAGCGCCGAACGGACGGCACCTCCGCGTTCAACACACGTACGGTCAGTGTGACATCTCCTCCTTCTTGATCCAGCAAGGGGGAAGGAGAGGTTGATGAATATCCAACAGCACGACGGCGTGGTGGTGGATGCAGCAGGGATCCCGGCAGGGCTTCGCCAAGCGTCTGCGGGAGGGAGAGGTGTAGCAAGGGGGAAGGGAGGCGCCAAGTGCAAGGGTGTGGCTGCCCTCCCTCCCCCCTCTATATATAGGGACCCCAGGAGGGTGCCGGCCCTAGGAGATGGGATCTCCTAGGGGGGCGGCGGCCAAGGGGGGTGCCTTGCCCCCCAAGGCAAGTGGAGGCGCCCCCTCCCCTAGGGTTCCCAACCCTAGGCGCAGGGGGGGCCCAAGGGGGGGCGCACCAGCCCACCAGGGGCTGGTTCCCCTCCCACTTCAGCCCATGGGGCCCTCTGGGATAGGTGGCCCCACCCGGTGGACCCCCGGGACCCTTCCGGTGGTCCCGGTACAATACCGGTGACCCTCAAAACTTTCCCGATGGCCGAAACTCGACTTCCCATATATAATTCTTTACCTACGGACCATTCCAGAACTCCTCGTGACGTCCGGGATCTCATCCGGGACTCCGAACAACTTTCGGTTTGCTGCATACTAATATCTCTATAACCCTAGCGTCACCGAACCTTAAGTGTGTAGACCCTACGGGTTCGGGAGACACGTAGACATGACCGAGATGGCTCTCCGGCCAATAACCAACAGCGGGATCTGGATACCCATGTTGGCTCCCACATGCTCCTCGATGATCTCATCGGATGAACCACGATGTCGAGGATTCAAGCAACCCCGTATACAATTCCCTTTGTCAATCGGTATGTTACTTGCCCGAGATTCGATCGTCGGTATCCTAATACCTCGTTCAATCTCGTTACCGGTAAGTCACTTTACTCGTACCGTAATGCATGATCCTGTGACCAGACACTTGGTCACTTTGAGCTCATTATGATGATGCATTACCGAGTGGGCCCAGAGATACCTCTCCATTATACGGAGTGACAAATCCCAGTCTCGATCCGTGTCAACCCAACAGACACTTTCGAAGATACCCGTAGTATACCTTTATAGTCACCCAGTTACGTTGTGACGTTTGGTACACTCAAAGCACTCCTATGGTATCCGGGAGTTACACGATCTCATGGTCTAAGGAAAAGATACTTGACATTGGAAAAGCTCTAGCAAAAGGAACTACACGATCTTGTGCTGTGCTTAGGATTGGGTCTTGTCCATCACATCATTCTCCTAATGATGTGATCCCGTTATCAATGACATCAAATGTCCATAGTCAGGAAACCATGACTATCTGTTGATCATCAACGAGCTAGTCAACTAGAGGCTTACTAGGGACATATTATGGTCTATGTATTCACACGTGTATTACGATTTCCGGATAATACAATTATAGCATGAATAAAAGACAATTATCATGAACAAGGAAATATAATAATAATCCTTTTATTATTGCCTCTAGGGCATATTTCCAACACTGCCTACGGACGTGGGCTCATCCAAAATGGAGCGTTCAAGTATCTTATTGACCGTGTATGGAACAAGATAAGAGGATGGATAAGTCCCTCTCTACTGCAGGAAAGGATGTGCTCATCAAATCAGTAGCACAAGCCATTCCGATTTTCTCGATGTCTTGTTTCAAGCTGCCTAGAGGAATATGTGAAAAGTTAACTTCAGCTATAAGAGATTTTTGGTGGGGTAGCAAACAAGGGAAGAGGAAACCCTATTGGGTGTCTTGGGATAGCATGACAATGCCAAGGTATATGGGTGGTCTTGGTTTCCGTGATTTTGAAATTTTTAACTTGGCTCTCCTGGCTCGGCAATCATGAAGGATTTTGGTCTCTCCGGATTCACTTAGTGCTCGAATTTTAAAA
Source organism: Triticum dicoccoides (assembly GCF_002162155.2). NCBI lineage: Eukaryota > Viridiplantae > Streptophyta > Magnoliopsida > Poales > Poaceae > Triticum > Triticum dicoccoides. The sequence continues at coordinate 610,197,034 of NC_041386.1, forward strand.
GCAGTATACTTCCCAAACTGCTCAATTCTCGAAGCCAATATTGGAAACCATGCATCCCAGATTTGGAGATCTATTGTGGAAGGTAGGGATATTATGAAGCAGGGCCTCATTAGGCGAATTGGTGACGGATCGACGGAAATATGGAGCACCAATTGGATTCCTCGGACTGAGTTAATGAGGCCACTCATGTCTAGAGTGCCAGACCCACCCCAACTAGTGGCTGAACTGATTGATTCAGGGAATGCACGTTGGAATATGGAGCTAGTAAATCAGGTGTTTCTGCCGTTTGATGCACAGGCAATCTTTCAGATCCCGATCTGCCTAAGGAATGTGGCTGATTATTGGTCCTAGATGTTTGAGAAATCAGGCATCTTCAGTGTACGGTCTTGTTATCGCATGATAGTTGAAACCAAGAAAAGACGATAAGACTGGCTGGAATCACACTCGGCTGCGTCTAACCGCAGAGAGGATGAGTCCGCCTGGGTTCGGCTATGGAAAACCACTGTTCCTGCTAAGATCAGGGTCTTCTTGTGGACGCTTGCGCGCTAGTCTATTCCTACGGAGGACGTCAGAATGCACCGGAATATGTCTACGAGCTGCACATGTGCTATCTGTGGAACTCCGGATTCATGGAAGCATAGTCTGCTGGAGTGTACCACTGCTCGCTGTGTGTGGTCACTGGTTGATCAGGAGTTGATTGATGAACTGCGGAGCAACACCGAACATAATGCAAAGAGGTGGTTATTTACCATGATCGAGCAACTTTCGCATGGCAAGTTTATCAAAGTAGCAGTTACCCTTTGGGCCATTTGGTGGGTGAGACGGAAGCTAATACATGAAGGAATAAATCAAAGCCCTCTGTCGACATATATGTTCATTACCCATTTTATATCAGAGCTAGAACAGGAGAAGAACCAAGTCCAGAATCATGTGACTAATCTAGTGACTGCAATTCCGAGAAGATGGATTCCGACTACACTGGGTTGCGCCAAGATCAATGTGGAAGCTGTGGTTTCAAGCGGAGTTGGTGCAGTCGCGGCGGTGTGCAAGAACAATAATGGAGACTATCTGGGATCCTCAGTGTTTGTCATAATTAAGAGGGTTGATAGATCCACCTACTCTTGAAGCTATTGCATGCAGGGAAGGTTTATCTTTGGCCGAGGATTTGGGGCTCCAGAATTTGGTGACTGCGTCGGACTGTCAAGAGGTAGTGAAGCATATCAAAGAAAAATCAGGTGGAAACTACGGTAGAGTGGTGAAAGAAATAATTTCGTGGCAAACTTCTTTTAGTTCTTGTTGTTTTAAGTTTGAATCTAGTCTCAAATTTTGAGCCTCATAAACTAGCTAGGCATGCTGTAAAGTTGGTTCATGGCCGACATATTTGGCTGGGGCTACCACATGACACTTCTGTAATTTCGGTAGCAATACCAACTTATGAATAAAGCCTAGCTTTTATGCTAAAAAAATGCGCATCCCTCGTTGACTTTCATTGTTCTTTTGGTTTTTTGGTTTTCATTATATGCAGAGGACGAATGCTTCATCTGCATAGAAAGGGGCCTCGCAACGTTCGTACAGATGTTGAACTTGATGAGGACGACATTGAAGAAGCACATGCCCGACTACCCATGAGAGAGAGGTGTCATATCTCGACGCGGTCTAGTAGCAAGCTGCACATGTCAGAGCGAACGGAATATTTTAGGGAGCCGCTATAGGCCTTGCTGAAGAAGTCGTTATAAAATGTGCCCATCCCGGCACTTGTTGCTATGCAATTGAGTGGGTGACCTAGTAATTCTTCCACTATGTTGTTGTTGGTTCTTCTAATTTTTGAGCGGCAAACCTTAGGTTCTCAGCATTTGAGCATCCAATAGTCACTAGATTCTTGTTCATGAACCTGAGTCAGTCATCTGCCACTATTGGCTCAGATGAGCTCGAGAACCTGGGCGGATGTAGCCTCAGAACCCTTGAGTGTGTTGCCTTGTGGTGTTGTTCCTCGGGGAGGCATAACGTCCCCGTCTCCTTTCGCCTAAAATGTCCGAACGACGACGAAACCTGGTACATTTCCCCATCGATATCCCTGTTGACAAGAAGAAAGGAAAAGGCTGGTTTACGTTTGGACTTACAAAACTTGGTGTTATGATTTTGAAATTAACTAAAAAGTATATATAACCACCTAAATAAATCAAGCCTTTCGAAGAGCGGAAAAGACTGTGCGCCAGAACAGCCAAGTTACAGTCTTGTGCAATATGAGCGAGATGGACGAGGCTTCTCTGCCGTTCGGCAGGGTGCCGTTCCATCAGTGACAGATGGGCTCATTGAAAAACAGGCCCACATGGCAGTGCCACAACTGCAGGCGACATACGTCAGGGGAGCCGCTTCCGAGCGAGATAAATAAAGCACCTGCAAGAGACATATTTCTCTCCATGATGAAAATAACCATTATTCCAGTACTTCCACGCCACAGGAACATTTCTAGAGTTTAATTTCAGTGGAACCGGACCCAAAAGGGTGGGCATTTTTGGACGCGGTTTGATAACTTGTGTGACCCACGGGTGATGTCCGGTATGGTTATGTCTCGATGATGCCTCTTGGGCTCCCATTGTTCTTGTAGAAACGACCTGCCATTCACCCACAAAAAAAGAAAAAAGAAAAAAAAAGAAACTATCTGCCATTCAGTTCTTGACCATTTTGATTTTTGCATGCAGAGGACGAATGCTGCATCTGCATAGGGAGGGGCCTGGCGGCGTCCGTCCAGATCTAGAACTTGATGAGGACAACATTGCAGAAGCACATGCCCGGCTACCTCTGAGAGAGGGGCGTCGTAGCTCGAGGCGGTCTTAGCAGCAAGTTGGCCGTGCCGGAGCGAAGAAAGTGGTTCAAGGAGCACGGACATGGCAGTGTCGGGTGACGGGGAATTAGGGGAAAATGTCGAGCGGCTGTAGGCGTTGCTAAAGAAATTGAAATTGTTGTAGTTAAACTTGTTTCCCTGGTTTTGAATTCTGAATTTTGGACAGAACAACAACAAGGGATTTATTGGGTGAATCTTGAACAAACGGGTTCACTCTAATCTAATTACTATATTAACCCCCAAAACCCCTCTCGACGCGGAATCCCCAAAATCAAAATCCCCGCCCAATCTTCCGCCGCCCGCCCTCTCCCGCCGCCATGTCGCGCCACCTGCTTCTCTTCGTGCGCGGCGTGCTCCTCCTGCTCGAGCGTCGCCGCCGCCGCCTCGCCCAGCCGCCGTCGGGCCCCGCGGAGGTTCTGCGCTCCGATCCACGCGGGCGATGTTGCGATGGCGCCGCAGCACAACGTCCTGCTCGAGCTGTACCACGAGGCCGTAGCGGGGGGCCTGGCGCGGCGACTGCTGCTCGCGCCGCAGCCAGCAGGCCCGGCCGACCTCGCCCCTCTTCAGCGCGCCGCCGAGCCCGAGCAGCAGGAGTCGGAGGCCGGGACGACCCTCCTCGCGGTCCTCTTCACAGCGGGGATCCGCCGTCTCCCGCGAGAGCCTCCGCTCGCCGTCGACCTGGACGACACGCGCGCCGTGGAGGTGCTCGTCCGCGTCTTCATCGAGAGAGTTCGTGCGGGGGTCCACGCGGGCGCGGGCGGGGTGGCGGTGGCGGTGGCGGACGCGCCTACGATCCACGAGGCCGCGATCAACATCGACACGCTGATCTTCAACAGCCTACTTCACCGGGCCCGCCGCGTCGCGCCGCCGCTCAGGGACAACTCGTTCGCCCTCCGCGTGCTGCTCCGCCTCCCTGCGCGCACCTTCGTCCGCTTGCTTCCGCCACCGGCCCAAGCCCCCGCCCCCGCCCCCGCCCCCACGTCAGTCCTCGGTGTCGTCTTCTACGCGGCTCTCCGCCGCGTCGATGCGGCCCTCCCGCTGGGCTCCGACGGCTTCCTCCGCGACTTCACCAACCTGATCGGCCCCTTCAGCAGGCGTCTCCTTCCACCGCCCAGTCAGGACGACCACACGGTCCTCCTGCTC
>NC_041386.1:610201074-610204301 GCF_002162155.2 Triticum dicoccoides
CCGGCCCCGCTCGCCATCGACCCCTGCCCCGCGCCGATTGCCGCCGAGATCTGGCGTGCGGCTGCTGCAGTGCGCGCAGCCAGGACAGACACCTCCCGGGAGCACATCGTTCTCGAGCCTGACGCCATCGACGATGAGCTTGCGGCCAAGGTCGACGACACGTCTGTTGCGGCGGAGGGGAGCTCCAAGATTATCATTCTCACCAGTGTTGATGATGCCCGGGACATGATTCGGCGCCAGGATCCGAGCACGACAACTCCCATGGTGGCTGTTGACGTCCCATCAGACCTCTCTTGCGATGAGGCAGACGCCATCTTCCGCTACCTGAAGGTATCCGGGGCACTTACTGCTGTCTTACTTGGTCCCATATTATCACACATGCTCGAGTAGGATTGTAGTCAAATGTGCTTGGTGACAAGATTAAGATCTTCAACAATGTGAGCAGACAACTGAGGTGATTGATGTAGCCATTTTCGTGGAGATCCGAACTGAGAAGTGTAAACCGAGTAATTTTGGTTATGTTTCCTCGGCTTCTTATTTGTTGGTTTCAGCAGCTACAGTATGCATTTGTTAGTGTTTTGATGTTCCTTGCAGTTAACAGTTAACAGTACAATTCTGTAGAACTTGTAGTATACCCAGTAGCTACCTAGGCCAACCTGAAACAATGTGAAAATGTGCATTTCGCATTCGATCGGAGTATAACTCTGAATGTCGATCATGCACTTGGTGGGTGTTTTGCCTCACAGCCAGGTTCAGTCACTAAAAATGGGATGACCACAGTAGGTGTAAGACTTGAATTCTGCTTTTTTTGATGTTTCTTCACTTGGCAATAAATAGTGCAAGGAATGAACCTTGTACTATGAACTGAACTGAGTGATTGTTGGTTAATGAGTGTGTGTCCAGAGCTGAAGAGCTAGCTAACATGGTCAATAGCTAATGCTTCTTTTTTGTGCAAAAAAGGACTTGTATTGCCCATTATCGGCTGAATATTGTCTAAGAGTGTTATCATGTTTATGCAGATTATTGTTCTAGGAAACGCATTATATTGCCCAGAAATAAGTTTGTCCTGTCAAATCTTGTTTGTCTACAACAATTTTCAAACTATTTTCTTCTGTTTTTTTTTGGCGATGAAGAGTTGTGAAAACGGTGGATATGGATAAAGTATATTGTGCACGATGGATGATTGACATGCATTCTCTTCCGCTGTAACTGTACTAGTTCAGGCATGCACTTTCTCTGATTTGCAGAAAAATGAAAGTGCACATATGTTTCTAGGAAGGATATGCATTTCAACCCAAGCTCCATTCCAGATTTAATTCAGATGGAAGCCATGTTTTTCATTCATTCATTCATTCTCCTGATCGACCGCTGCTGCCGTCTTGTGTCTTCTTTCTAATGTTTTATGCACCCATATGTAATAATTTTGAGTGAACCCATATGTAATAATGAATCAAGAACATCACCCCATCCACAAGAACATTTTTAAACACAACATATGATGCAGCACAACACTTGTTTTAGCAAGCTAGTCATCATACATGCTTTACTATATTTGCCAGTCCTATCACGGACCCTTTTTTTCTGCAAGGAAACATATTTACTGTACTACAGATAAAATCATATGCATATGAATATATAGCACATCTATCGCTACATCAAAATATGAAGTACTACATTAGAGACCCAAGGACAGTCACAACACCAGATGCGTGACTCGTGACACAACAAAACACACTCAAACCGCAACAAATATTGGCCAAGGCAGCAACAAACAAACACTGCAAGTTACTGCATAATATCTCTACGGACGACTCCAAGGTCTTCTTCGAGAGTGAGAGTAACGAGAAACATACATACTATATCTCAGGTGAGGTGACGCTGTTACAAGGCTGGACTAGTCTCTCCGCACAACCCATCAGACCAAGAATCCGCTCACTCACATCATGTGATCATGCAACTAAAAGATTAATTTCCTGCGGCTCGCCTTCTCCCCGACGCCCCCCCGGCTGCGAAACACCTCTTCCAACTTCACGTCCTTTACACTGAGCCTTCTCCATAATTAGTTCATCCGCTTCTCCGCTGAAACAAAACAGTCAAGTGCATGAAAGATACTGCAGAAGTGCGCATTCTCACTAAATTACCGGTAGTGCAAAGAAATTTGAACCGCCAAAATACATGTCCAACTATTCAGATTGCATATCACACTAACATAATACTCCCCCCGTTCCTAAATATTTGTCTTTTTACAGATTTCAAATGGCTACCACATACGGATGTATATAGATATACTTTAGAATGTAGATTCACTCATTTTGCTCCGTATGTAGTCACTTATTGAAATCTCTAGAAAGACAAATATTTAGGAATGGAGGGAGTATATATTTAGCAAAACAATCATATTTCTGATATCTTATGTTTAATGCTGCCATGTGACTCCTCAATAATAAAAGACACTAATTACAAAAGCAAAAAAGTTAAGATAGCAACATAGAAGAAAAATGCTCGACCATCTGTCCATGTTCATGATAGTAAATAGGCAAAGACTGGTAAGAAAGAAACAAATCATGTGTCCATGTTCATGCATTTATCAAAGCTTCTAGTTGGAAAAAGCCCCGACATATGCATCTCAGGTTTTGACTTTCATGCTCAAGATAACAATTTACTCATATACACAAAACTAAGGAAAAAATATCCAGTAGTCACAGCAGATTTATACATAAAACATCTAAGAACAACAAGCTCCCTTCAGAAGAATGTTTTGTAGTTGTACTGCATTGATCAGTGAACATACCTACTATTAGAAGAGAGTATTTCACAAGATTTATCTAACTACATAGCAGATTTCACACAGTACGTAGTTTCTTCAGGGCAAACACACGGCCCTTTTAGGTTCTGTAAGCAGTACTTTATTAATAGGCTCAAAATACAACCTTCACCGCAAACAGCGGTGCTTTGACATACAGACTGTCAAACACAAAAAAAGGCAAAATCTAAATGCTACATAACCAGACAAGCCTCTGCAACTTCATATGACAGACGGTCAAGACACATTTATATGATACTATAGGATAATTCAAGACTTAAAAGATGGTCGAAGAGCAGACCTCTGTGGTGTTATGAAGTGAGCCTATATTCCATCGGGCCAACAGGCCAGCACATATACATGAAGGGAAATAAGCAAAGAAGCCCCTATACAATATGATAACTACACACACAGCACAACCCTG